>NW_008332816.1:73561-103439 GCF_000622305.1 Nannospalax galili
ATTTTACATATATCTATATACAATTTATAATATTTTACATAACAGCTTTTATTTTTTATTCATCATTAATACTCTGGCTTGGCATACAATGTCTTCAATCTTTATCATTATCTGCCATTGTCAAAGACCCAGGCTAAGATTCAATAGGATATTACAATGTTAAATCACAAATCTTGTAAAATTCGTCTTCGTTTTTCTCTAATGCCCTTTGTTTTGACAACATCAAGTAATACTGAAAACATTTAACCATACTTTTGATTGTGTTACTGAGTACTAAATTAATGCAGTTGATAGATTATTCTCCCCCCTGAGCCATTGGAAACGATTGCTTTCAAATAGTCAGGATTTTCCTTTTCTTTTACTATAGTAGAAATATCCTGAACAGACACATCACACTAAAATGCAGTTACTGATCAAAAAGAAAATGTATCTTCTGTGAGGAATTCTCTTTTATCCATGAATTATTCATGGAACAATTGGCACTAACGAAGCATTGCTATTGAACAATATATTCCTTCAACTCTGAGTCAATAATAGCTATAAATTATCATAATATCCCTTATAAATCAAATATATAAATTTAGTTGAGGTGTTACACTAGCCTACTGAGTTTGCCCTTCAAAAAGCTCCAATGCTGAGAATAAAAATGTTATTCAATAAAAGTTATGTCTATCAAAATATCATATATCATTCTGGGCGTGGTGGTGCACACCTTTAATCCCAGCACTCGAGGCAGAGGAAGGTGGATCTCTGTTAGTGTGAGGCCAGTCTGGTCTACATAGCAAGTTCCAGGCCAACTGGGGCCAAGGGAGACCCCATCTCAAAAATACCAAATTAAGAAAAAAAAATCATATACCTTATCAGGGAAATATAAAAATAATTGATGTAAATTTAAAAATATTTTTCCATACCACTCTAGCTTGACATATTATCAAGACTGTACAATGTCCTGGCATTCCTGGCATTTTCATTATGGATTTTTCCAGGGTTTGAGAGATTTGATACTTGGATAACTACTGTTCCCCCTTTGTTATGTAAATGAAGATACTATGTACACTTTAGAATTCTCCAAGTTGTATATTTGCATGATTATTTTCACACATTCACATATTTACAGAATATGTGGCAACTTCTTGATACTTATGTGCTTTATTCACAGTATGTATTCTATGATAGTAAATAATAAGATATTAATTTTATAATTTTGTGAGGTTAATATTCACTATGAAATTTCTGATGTTTCCCAAGATGGGAGCCATATGTAAATGGTGGCTGCCATTTTACTTTAGCTGTAAATTTTATCTACAATAAGGATTCTGTGATATTCAAAAAGAGTGGATGGAAAACTGGGGCTGGAGAGATGGCTCAGCGGTTGAGAGCACTGACTGCTCTTGCAGAGGACCCGGGTTCGATCCCCAGCACCCACATGGTGGCTATGAACGAAACCGTCCTTAACTCCAGTTCCAGGGGAATCCGAAGCCCTCTTCTGACCTCCATGGCATTGCACGACATGGGTGCACTCATATACATGCAGGCAATACACTCATACACATAAAATAAAAATGCTCTATGTTTCTCATTTCTCCAAAATATGAAAATTTTCATTGAATTAGAAATAAATTTTATTAGATTTTGCAAGTTTGTATTTAAGTCTATGTTTTTTTTCCAGTATACGATGAAGTTTTGTAATATATAAATATAAATGTTCCAATATTTTCCATATGTTTAAACATATCCCTCTAGTATGGATTCTGCTTTGTTTCCTATGGATTGATCCTAGAGTAAAGGATTTACCACATGTGCAATTATAAAGTGTCTCTGCAGTATCAATTTTTGGTAAGTTCTAAATATTGGTTTGTAGCAATTTGATATACTATTAAAGGAATTTCCAAATTACTTATATTTGTAGAGTATGCCTTTATTATGAAGTTTTTGATGTTCTCTAAGAACTGAAATGCCGGTAATTAACTTCTCATGCTCTTTTCATTTATAGGGTTTCTATCCAGTATGAATTCTTTGATGCAACCTGAAATTTGCATCTAAAGGACTTGACTAATGCTTCAATTTGTAGGGTTTCTCTCAAATACGAATTATCTGATGTGCTGTAAGTTGTGCAGTCTTGGTAAAGGATTTTCTCATACTTCACATTTCTAGGGTTTCTCTCCAGTATGTTTTCGCTGGTGTAATCGAAAACTTACCTTATGAATATAGGACTTGCCACATTCTTCACATCCGTAGGGTTTCTCTCCACTATGTCTCCGCTGATGTTTTCTAAGATGTGACCCCTGAGAAAAGGACTTGCCACATACGTCACATTTATAGGGTTTCTCTCCAGTATGGATTCTCTGATGTACTCTAAGATCTAATATTCTGAGTGAAGGAGTTGTCACACTCTTCACATCTGTAGGGCTTCTCTCCAGTATGTATAAGCTGATGTGATCTAAGATTAGACATTCGACGAAAGGACTTGCCACAATCTTCACATTGGTAGGTCATCTCTCTACTATGCACTGCCTGATGCCTTCTAAGACTTGACATTTGAAGAGAGGACTTATCATGCTCTTCACTTGTGTAGGGTTTCTCTGCATTATACATGCTGTGATGTCTTCTAAGAGTTGAGTTCTTCAGGCAAAGCAAAATAGAAGACAACATTTCAATATAGAGAATAAGGCTGAGACAATCACACATTCAGATATATAGACATAAAGAAAATGTAATATGCATGAATAGAATTTCCAACAAATAGCCAGGCATGGTGGTGCATGCCTTTAATCCCAGCAATTGGGAGGCAGAGGCAGGTGGATCTCTGTGAGTTCAAGGCCAGCCTGGTCTACATAGTGAGTTCCAGGCCACTTGGGGCTACAGGGAGATCCTGTCTCAAAAAGATCAAAAAAACAAAAAAAGAAAAAAAAAAGAAAGAAAAAGAAAGAGAATACGTGAAAAGTAGAGAAATACATGGATATACAATCACAGAGAGTCATTTAGAAAGCCCAAATAACTATAAAGAGAGTTCCAAGCCATAGGCAACATGAGAAAAATAGTAAGCAAAAAAAAAAATCAATATTAATCCTGTTAGGGAAAAATACCAACTCATTATAAAGGCAGGAAGATTACATTAATCTCAGAACTCTTGTCAACAAAGACAAGTGCCAAAATAGCATGTCATGGTTTAAAAATAAATCTAAGGTACTGAAAGTGAACATATTAACTAAAAGTGACTTTTAGAAAAGGAATCCCTTAAAATTCATGGAGGAAGAAGGTCATATGAAGAAATGCACCAACTCATGGCAAGTAAGTCATCACTTCAGACTTTACGTAAGCATACAGGATACACAGAGGAATAAGAACTCACCTAATGGGAACAGAAATCAGAATACAACTGTAAAGGATAATTGATGAACACACCATGTTCCAGAAGGAATCCACAATTAGCAATACAGAAAAATTAAAATAAGGCCAATATTAATACCGATAAAGGGGCTGGAGAGAAGGCTCAGGGGTTAAGAACACTGGTTGCTCTTGCAGAAGACCCAGGTTCAAATCCCAGCACCCACATGGCAGCTAAAAACTGTCCATAACTCCAGTCCCAGGGGATCTGACAGCCTCTTCTGACCTCCGCTGGCACTGCACGACACATGCACTTACCTACATGCAGGCAGTACATGCATGCACATAAAATAAAAATAATAAATAAAAATTAAAAATCACTGATAAAGAAGGAAATAACTATTGACTCCAACAGCAAAATCATAGTGAATAATAATTTATTATTCTCTCTCAATACTATTAATAAATGAAAATAGCTTCAGGTCACCCATTAAAACACAGAATCTAGAACAGTGGGTTCAAAGTCAGATTCAAGTATCTTTTCTGTCCAAGAAACACTCTTTACTGACAATGAAATCCAGACACCTAGAAACAATTATAGCAATGAAATTATTAGTTAAAAGAATATATAAACAAGCTGGAACATCAATTCCCATATATCAAAAAGCAGACTGTAAGAAAAAGTAAGTAGATCAGATAAAATGATCAGCATATATTAGTAAAAAGACAATGTCATCCATCACCTTAAACTCTCTAGGTAGATTTTTTTCAAAATATGAGGAAAAATAACCTTCAAGATTTAAATTACTTAATACAGGAACAGGATTTCAATGATATCCACAGATCATTACTTAGAGGAAGAATGAAAAATTTTCATATTTACATAGAATTTACTCTAGAAAAGATCACATCATGGGTTACCAAGCCACCACGATCTAAAACAAATGTTTTTTTTTTAATTGATCATGCATTTTTGACCCAGGCGTGGTGGCACACACCTTTAGTCCCAGCACTTGGGAGGCAGAAGCAGGTAGATCTCTGTGAGTTCAAGGCCAACCTGGTCTACATAGCAAGTGCCAAGTCAGCTGGGGCTACAGGGAGACCCTGTCTCAAAATACCATAAAAAATGATCATATATTTCTAAGTAATAGTGGAACAAAACTACAAATAAGCTAGAAAAGAAATCAAAGACTATGGAAATACTTGTTTATTGATCAAATTTCATTTGAATGAATGTTGGGTAATTGTTACAACCAAAAGGGGAATTTAAAAATTTCTTCAAACTTCTTCTTTGAAGAAAAAACTTTATGGATAAAAATCGTGACTTCAAACAAAGGTGTGAAACAAAATAAATAACATAGATATGGAATTCAAATTTCTTCTAATTGAAGAAGAAACTAAACACAGCGTGTTAGATGGTGAGAAATAACCAACAGAAAAGGAAAAAAAAAACAAAACAGGGAATAGAAAATATTATATGACATCAATAGACCTATTCATTGAAAAAAACTGACCAAAGACCGGACAAGGTAACCAAAAAAGGGGTTAAAAAATAATAAAAATCCAGGTGAGAAGGGGCTAAAAGAGATGTCAATGCAATACAAAGTGTCATTAAGAATAAGTGATGACATGTTCAGAAAGCTAGAAGAAATGGATCTAGAAGACACGGATCTAGAAGACACAGATCTAGAAGACATGGATCTAGAAGACATGGGTCTAGAAGAAATGGATCTAGAAGACATGGATCTAGATAAAAGGCATGAATTCCTAAAGACATTTGACCTGTCGATATTAAATGCATAAGAAAGAAACTGAAGCAATATTTCAATGTCTCCAAGGAATGACAGCCCAGTGGTCTATGAATTTCATAATTTTGTTTTTCATAATAGCTGAATGATAGCTCACTGTGTAAATGTCCCGACCTTTCATCATTCTCTTATGTCACATTTCCCAAGGTGAAGTCCCTAGAAAATGAAAGTTGTTTCTTTGATTATATTTACTTTTATTTTGTGAAAGGCACTATGAATTTGTGATGTGCATCATGATGTTTGAAGAGCAAGACACACTGTACAGTGATTTATGCTATGTAGTGAATACACACATTCCTTCACATTACTAGCATTATTTGATCAGAGCAAGTTATATCCATTCTTTTGCTATTTTCCAAGCAGAAAGTATAGTGATCACTAAGGTAATCGTGAACTTTTAAACTTATTTCTCATTTGAAACTAAATTTTATCTATTTTCTCTCACATTGCCACACAGTACATTGTGCATATTTTTCATCTGATCTACAACTGAGAAAAATTATTCAGCACACAGAACACTCTACTTGGCTCTGTCTTTTGAGATTTCAGTCCACTACCCATGGGTCTCAGAGACTAACAGACAATGGAAGAGTGAATCATAGATAGAAGGCCATGACATAAGAAACCTCATCTCAAGGCTGAAAAGAATTACAGAGAGA
Organism: Nannospalax galili; assembly: GCF_000622305.1. NCBI lineage: Eukaryota > Metazoa > Chordata > Mammalia > Rodentia > Spalacidae > Nannospalax > Nannospalax galili. The sequence goes on from NW_008332816.1 coordinate 79,356, forward strand.
AGGAAGGTGCCTGAACAAGACCGATCCTCCAAACCACGGCTCTGTGAACTGTACCCTATCTGGGATGAATACTGAAGTCAGAAAGATTATGAATGAAGAAGCCTATGAGCAGCATGAGAAAGCATGGATCCCAAAGGGCCTGGATTGATTCTCACACACACACACACACACACACACACACACACACACACACACACAGAGGAGGATGTGCAAACTTCCAAAATCAAAGATCACATTCAGAATTGGACTGGACAATAGAATAAGTATTAAATATTATATGAGATGAATGTTTGACAATTTCTTTCTGATGACTCTGGAACGTAGATCAATAGTAGGTAGAAAACACAGGAATCCCCAAATGCCATGTAGACAGTCACACGTATTTAACACATTCTTACTTAAAATGGGAAGAGAATATAGAATTTCATGCTATATAAATATTCTACATGATTCTCATTAAAGTCTTACAATCATTTTTGGAAGAAATACATTAATAATTGTAAAACAATGAAAACTCATAAGAAATCAGAAGAGCACAAATATTTTCAAAGCAGAACAAAAAGTAATGACATAAAATTTACTAATTTCAGGATATCTTAAAAACTTGACATGAGCAGGAAGTGGTAGTGCACGCCTTTAGTCCCAGCACTCAGGAGACAGAGGTAGGTGAATCTCTGTAAAGTCAAGGCCAGCCTGGTCTACATAGTGAGCTCCAGGCCAGCTGGGGCTACAGGGAGACTCTATCTCAAAAAGACCGAAAAAAAAAAAAAAAACCCTCTGGTTAGGCCTTAACATATATGTAACAGAATGCATGAAATCCAGTAGGCAATGGATGAGGGGTACAGATGGGGTAGGGAGTACAAAGATGATTAAGATGATTTTTAGGAAGAACTGCACAAGAATTCAATAAAAAATACATGTTGAAAAAATGTAGTAAAGGAAAAACACATAGGAAAATATTCAGCTATTAGCTTGTATTTGGCAAGAAATGTGACATAGGAGATAAGGGAAAATTAAATAAACTATTAAATAAACTTAAGTTTGCATAATACTAATTTCAACATGATTCATGTGCAAATAGAGGAAGTCACTTGACAATTACCACAGGACAAAGCTTGATGAAACTGCTGTAACTTAAATTATAAAAATATCTTTCTAGTGAAACAGACTATGGCAAAACCATGTTCAGGTCTTTATCCCTCTTTACTTAAGACCTCTCACCCGGGCCCGTCCTTCATCCACTCAAACCTACCTGGTTGACTTACAGCCTCCCCTCTCTTCACATCCCAGGGCTCTTTGCTTTGCTCCAGACAGGAGACCAGAATAGGCTGACACACAGCAAGACCTGTGTATGAGAAAGAGGCACATGAGCATACTGGATTCTTTAGGAAGGACCAGATTTCTAACATGGCACTGTGCTCCACTGATAATACAGAGAAAAAGAGAGGACACTCCAAATAATTGCTCAATTATTATTTTAGGACAGACTCATTAAATACACAGGAAGTTTTTCAGCTTTCATACCTTGAGTTCTGTCACTGATTCAAATGCAGCTATGGAAATGGAACTTTGAGTTTCTGGCTACAGTATCATGTACTAATGTGTGGCTGAAATTAACACCAAAAACAATGAAGAAGAATAATATTTCTGACAACTGCAAATGGAAAGAAATGATAAACATAAACATGCTGTTCATGATACCCAGATAGTCCCAATGCACTAATTATGAAAGAATACAAGACTGATTCATCAAAACTGACATATGTACAAAGTATACTTCTATCTAAGAATGAAGAACAGTAAAAAATTCTCAAAGAAAAATCTCCTCACCTATGGACACCAGATTGCTGTAGTTCTCCAACATCACCTCCCTGTACAAAGCCCTCTGAGCAGAGTCTAGGCATTCCCACTCCTCCTGGGAGAAGTCTATGGACACATCCTTGAATGTCAAAGGATCCTAAAATGAAAAATAACTACTTGACCGTGTGCCCTTGAACAGGGTACTGGACCCAAACAAAAAACAGAGAATTAGTAGACACATTCTGAATTACACGAACAATCTGAATTATTCAAATGGATATTTCTTTTTTTAATATTTTAAAGGTATTTTATTATTTATTTTTTTATTTTATTTATTATTTTTATTTTATGTGTATGTATTGCTTGCATGTAAGTAAGCACACCTGTGTCATGCAATGCCCATGGAGGACAGAAGAGGCTGTCCAACCCCTGGAACTGGAGTTATGGACAGTTGTTAGCTGCCATGTGGGTGCTGGGATTCAAACCTGGGTCTTCTGGAAGAATTGTCAGTGTTCTTAACCACTGAGCCATCTCTTCAACCCCCATTATTTATTATTTTTATTTTATGTGTATGTATTGCTTGCATGTAAGTAAGCACACCTGTGTCATGCAATGCCCATGGAGGACAGAAGAGGCTGTCCAACCCCTGGAACTGGAGTTATGGACAGTTGTTAGCTGCCACGTGGGTGCTGGGATTTGAACCTGGGTTGTGTGCAAGAACAGCCAATGTTCTTAACCACTGAGCCATCTCTCGAGCCCTCAAAATGATATTTCTTAATGTAGTAACTACCCATAATTTACTTGCTAACTCTACGCAAAATGCAATCTCATCAGTGCCTCCAAATTATGATTTTAAGAAGTATAGCACACTTCAGGTGTGGTGGTGCACACCTTCAATACCAGCACTTGGGAGGTAGAGGCAGGTAGATCTCTGTGAGTTTGAAGCCAGCCTGGTCTAAATAGTGAGTTCCAGGCCAGTTGGGGCTACGGGGACACCCTGTCTCAAAAACACCAAAAAAAAAAAAAAAAAGTATAACATAGAAATTAAGCCCTCAACATCAGAATAGCATTTCCCTCCTGTGTTTATGGTATCCAAGATCAGTTGTTGTATTACTTTTCTGTTGCTGTGATAGAAACACTGACCAAAGCAATTTATAGAAGGAACAGTTTATTTGAGCTTACAGTTCCAGAGGGACCAGAGTCCATCCTGGCAGGGAGGCATGGCAGCAGAGGTGGCTGGAGGACATCATCAAGCAGGCAAAGGAGGCAGAGCGTGACTGGAGATCTGGCAAGGCTTAAGAACCCCCTAAGCCCACTTCTAGTGCCGTACTTCCTCCAGCATGGCCACACCTTCTAAGACCTCCCAAAACAGGGCCAGCAGCTAGGAAAACTGTCTTAATACCTGGAGCCTATGGGGGACATTCTCCTTCAAACCAGCACACTTGTATATATTTATCTGATGTAAAGGCACATTGATTTACAAGTCTGCTTCCTGAATTTGAATGTTTATAACCATGCACTATAGTCCTAGCAAAAACATGGATTTTTTTTCTTTTAAAAAGATTTTTTTTTTAAGATTTTGTTTTTTTTAATTATTTTTAATTAAAAAAATTTTTTTAGAAGCATTTCATTACACCTTTAACATACTCAATAACACTTTCCAGAACAAAGATACATCTCTTTCAAAAGTGGCTATAAAATTTTTAGCTTCACTGTTGAATTAATACAGTTATACAATATTGAACTCAGTATAAACCCTATAAGACAAAGTTGAATGAGCTTTTAACCTTTAAAAAAAGATCTCCATTTCATTTTAAAATATACTGTTTCTTACAGAAATACTCATTGTTTTTGCTACTAACACTGAGATGTTGGTGCGTGCATCTCTAATCTATAGGTATCTGATTATTACTAGTCGTAATCAGTTGCACTCAGATCCTTGGCACCTGTGTATGTCTATAAAGTCATCGGGTAGATTTCAGTGGTAAGGTTCATCACCTCTACTAATTAACATGATGTAAGTTTTTATGCTTCCTCCTCAAATACAATTCTTTTTTAAAATTTATTGATTTTGTGTGGGGAGGATTAAAATGATAAGCAAAGGGATACAATACTGAATAAAATAAAACAAAAATATCAGTTTTATGTACAGTTCAAACAACAAAACAGTGCCATGGGAGGACCGAAGTCCATCCTCCTTAGAAACTGAAGAATGACATTTCAATTTTCATGTACCACAGAAGAAACAATTTTGAGATGGATGGTCATGGATTCCTTGGATTACTCTGGAAAACATAAGTGCTGGAGGACAAAATGGAGAGGTAGCTATGCTGCAAAGGTGACATGAGCCAGGCATGGCAGCACATGCCTTTAATCCCAGAACTCCAGAAGCAGAGGCATGCTGACCTCTGTGAGCCTCAGCTACATAGCTAGCATCTGGACTAGAAAAGGTGACAAGTTCAAAATACCAAACATTTTGAGAAAGAAAGGCTACAGAGTCCTTGTCCTTAGATGAACTTACCTGAAAAGAAGCCATCTCCCTCCACCTCCTCTGTGTTTCCGTTCCAGGCAATCTTACATAAAGTCTTTTCTTTCTTTTGAGAAACTTCCTTTCAGTTCACTGAAAATCCACTTCACCTGCCAACACAAGAAGAGGAAGAAGCACCTCAGGAAACAAATCCGGCCGTTCTCACTGTCTGTGGTCACAGTAGATGTGCAGGAAGAAAGAGCTCAACATGGAGACCCCATGGAAGTTTCTGCTTTCCTGCCTTCCAGTGGCCGCCCTGCCAACAAGATCAAGAATTCCTACTACATCATGGGAATGTAGCCGCCTCACCTCCTTACCTGAACAAGGCAGAGTAACACGGTTTTCATCCTTTGCAATAGACGCTACAATAAGGTTTCTGTCAGAAGCACTGGCAGCTGACCCCCAGCCTCACTGTCTTCTGCCTGTGACTGTTAATGAAACAGCACTGATGCTTCTACTGAGCTTCACAGACAGAATCTATGGGGGAGGCACAAGTGGGAGTTTTCCTTTTAAAAGCTGAAGTTTAAGAGTAGCTTGTTGTGAAGTTTAAAAGTGTATTCTTAGAGCTGGAGAACTGGCTCAGAGGTCAAGAATACTGGCTGCTCTTCCCAAGGACCCAGATTGGGTTTGCAGCACCCACATGGTGCTAACAATTGTACTTAACACCTATTCCAGGGCTACCTACACTGTTTTCCCGCCTCCACAGAAATGGCTCACATGGCTGCACTCACAGACAAGCAAGCAAAACACACTTACACATAAAATAAAAAACTTCATGAAAATGAAACCTTTATTGTTTGAGGATCATATCCTATTTTACATACTTATGAGGTTTCCTTGATATTTTGATATATATATATATATATATATACACACACTGGATATTAATCTAGTAAGTCATTAATATATCCACAGGCAAAATTTTATCCTTTCTTATGGTGAGTGTATCCAAACTGATCTTTTCTAACAATTAAATGCAGGTTGGAGGCTTTTATTCACCCTATAGCATAGAACAATAGAACTCAGTTAAGCCATGAAGCCATGACACTGTGTCTGTTATTTACCCCACATTCTCCCCATTCGCTGAAAACTGCTATTGTACCTTCAACATCTGTCATCTCTTTTCTTTTTCTATTTCTCTTATAGTTGAGATCATGTAGTGCTTGTGTTTCAACTTCCTTTACCCGATACAGTGTCCACCACATCAATCCTGTCTCAAGTATGAGAAGATTCTGCTCTTTTTCTAGGGTGGAATTGTGGTGTATTCTTTAAAAATATCACATTTCAGAAAATCTGTATTTGTTAATGAACATTTCAGTAGATTCCCTATTCTTCAAATCGTATGGCCATAATTAGGGAACGCACATAGCTCTAGCCCATACTGAATTATTCCTTTGAGTGTATGTGCAGGATTTGGTGGTAGGAGCCACACTGGAGAGAGAACACCTGTGGCCTGTTTCTCAGGGTTTGTTTTACCTCACTGCAGCCAGTTCAAGCTCCATCCATTTACCTTGATTTCCTTTCCTCTACCACTCACTAAGTAGAACTCCATTGTATAATGCACCAAATTTACATGATCCATTCATAGGCTGAGGGACATTTAGTTTGTGCATCTGAATTTCAATGAACGTTAGAATAGAAACATTTTTTTAAAACAATGGCTTATCATGTACTTAATTAAGGCATTAAATGTGTCTCTTCAGAAGATTTGGGAGGGAGTTGGTTAAAATGGAAATTCTCACATTCTTGAAATTTCATGGGCAATATTTAAGGAGCAGTCACTTTAAAATAATTGGGCTTATTTTAAAGGCAGTTTTCAGTCTCCAAACTATCTTGTGACATCTCTTCTAGTATATACATTATGAGAATTCATCCTGTTAATTGTGTTAAGAGCAGTGGACAGGGGTTCAAGTCCCAGCACCTACATGGTACTTAACAACCATCTGTAATTCCAGTTCCAGAGCATCCTAGTTTGTTTCTCCATTGCTGTGACAAAATGCTCTGACCACTACCAACTTGGGGAGGAAAGGGTTTATTTTGTCTTATATCTTCCGGGTCACAGTTCATCAGGGAGCCCAAGGTAGGAACTCAGGACAGGAACCTGGAGGCAGGAGCTGGAGCACAGGCCATGAAGGAACACTGCTTACTGGCTTGCTCCCCTGGCCGCGGCTCAGCCTTCTTTCTTATGCAACACAGGCCCACCTGCCCAGGGGTGGCACCACCCACAGTGGGCTGGGACCTCCCACATCACCCAAAAAGCCAGATGATCCCCGATACACTACAGACATGGCCGCAGGCCAGTCCAATAGAAGCAATTCCCCAAGTGAGGCTCCTTCAACCCAAGTGTGTCAAGTTGACACTAAAGCTATCCAGCACACAGGGGATCCAATCTAATCCCCTCTTCTCACCTCAATGGGCATTGCATGACATGGGTGCACTTATATACAGGCAGGCAATACACTCATACACATTAAATAAAAAAAAGAAAAGTTTTTTTTGTTGTTGTTGTTTTGCGGTTTTTTTTTTTTTGTTTTTTTTTTGTTTTTTTTTTTGCTCTTCTTGAGACAGAGTCTCCCTGTAGCCCCAGTTGGCCTGGAATTCGATATGTAAACCAGGCTGGCCTTGAACTCACAGAGATCCAACTGCCTCTGCCTCTGTGCTGGAATTTTTGGGCGTGAACCAACAAAACCAAAAACATTAACATTAAGCCACCAAGTGTGGTAGCACACATGTATAATCCCAACACTCTGGAAGCAGACGGATCTCTGTGAGTTCCAGGCCAGCCTGGTCTCCATCAAGAATCCAGGCCAGCTGCAGCTACAGGGAGACCCTACCTCAAAAGGACAAAAAAAAAAAAAAAAAAAAATTCAGATTTCGCTGACGAAAAGTATGCACAGGCCATTGTACCCAGGTATCTACCACCGAATTTTGAGACCTGCGATCCCTGCTGTAGAGTAAGCGTACGCAGTGTTCAAATCCTGGGGGAATTTCGAGGACCTGCCTGACCGCAGTGGGTCCCAGGCCACTCCGATCACATGACCAGGATTCTTTCCCAGGGCTCCGGTTCTGTCCACACTCTCCTCCCACCTGCCCTCCCGCCCGGACCCGCCTCGCATCTGCTCTGCACCAACAGCGCCACGTGGTTCCCGTGGCTGCAGTGAACTTTCCCATCCAGCAGAGACCCGGTTGCGTCCGCCTCCGGTTCCCCACCACCCTGCTCCCAAGTGGAGGGCTCCCTAGGTCTCGGTGGAATTTTCCAGGCCCCAGGATCCGGCGGCCTGGCGCCGCCTCTCAGTCTCAGCTCTAACCGGTCCAGTCCACCCAAGGTTCGGTACACCTCACTCTTCCGACTCCGCCCATGACACACCCCTTCTCTAACCACACAGTATTTTCTCCACCTCGGTTCTTTGGGTCACTCCTCTGACCCAGGTGACAGTCCCTGACCCACTCAGACCCCGCCCCTCGCACGCACCTCTAGGTCCCAACCAAGTGGTTCCAGCTGTCAGTCTAGCCCTAGACCCAGTACACAGCCACTTTACAGGGCTGCTGTGGGCTTAGACCACACCCGGACCTAGTAAGACAGCCTACCCCTATCTAGATCCCCCATCTTGAGACATCCCCAAAGACACCCAGCCTGAAGCCTCTCCCTGGGATTGAATCTTCCTGGGCTAAAAACGCATAGGGAAAAAACACCAAACAGCCTTACTACAGAGACCCAGAGCCCATCCCAAATACTCTGAAAATGTGATAAACCAAGAAAATGTGCCCCTTTCCAAAATAACACTAATTCCATTGAAATGTTCCCTAAGAGAGCAATTTATAAGAAATATAAGATACAGAACTCCAAAATAACACTTATAAGCTGGGAGTTTGAGACTGACCTGGACAGGGGAGAAGAATCAAACCATGCTCAAGTAGCAGAGGATGTTAGTTTATCCTTGGATACACCCCAGCTAACTTCTCCAGAGATACTGAGGCACTGACCAGAAATACATACAGGGTTTTGTAGAATTTCTCATGTCAGCCCTTGGCAGTAATCATTTGGTGAATTTTCAGCTTCCAGAACTGAGGTATTATAGGTGCTACTGACCAGAAATACATATAGGGTTTTGTAGAATTTCTCATGTCAGCCCTTGGTAGTAATCATTTGGTGAATTTTCAGCTTCCAGAACTGAGGTATTATAGGTGCCCCTTAGGTTATTATAAGAAATTCAAACAGTCAGCATTTCTACAAATGCAGGTATTTCTGGCAAGTGTGGGCAAGGATTCTGACATTTCCAATAACATGCTGCATTGCTGATGCCAGAACAATCTCAACTGTTTGAACAGATAAGATGCACTGCAGCAAATGTTTCTTCAAGATCACTGCAAGAGGCAGGATCCTTCAAGGCACTTAAAGACTATGGTTTTTGTCATTTTGTCTGTCTTGTCCTGACAGCTCAAAGCTTAGAGTGGGAAGTCCCTTTATATAGCTTTCAAACACATATCTAAAGTAGAGGTTAGAAGGCTAAAGCATTAAAAACACTACTACAAAATTCTGTTCCTCCTACACACATCAACAAGCACAGTTATTATTAGGCTTATTATTAGGAGTCCATAGGGTTTGTATCAAATACATTTATTAGCACTTACCTACCACACAGAACAAAGTTATATTGAGGTTCATTGGTTCCAAACTGGGTTAATTTTTCTTCATTGATGTAAAGAGGTAAGGAACACTTGAATAAACTTAAAGAGGACAGAAATAAAATTATTGGATTGCAAGAAAACACAAGCAAATGACAGGATGAAATAATGAGGACAAGGTGGATATGAAAAGTAAATTCAATTAAGACACAGAAACAGTAAATGAAACAGAAACTGAAATGAAGCAAGAAATTTAAACTCAATAACCTCAAAAAAAAAATAGAAAACCTCACTGCAGGAAAAGATCAGATACAGACATCAGAATGTGGAATGTCAGGGTTTGAAGCGGGGCAGAGGAACTGGGTCAATCAAAGAACAGGATTGATTATTTTAATAAAAGTAATCTCCATACTAGAAAAGCCAATAAAATCTGGTCTGTATCTCCTACATTGAGAAGAAATTCCTCTACAATTTGGTACATTAACTGTCACCCTGGAGAGCTTTCAAAAGAAAATAAATGATCGTTTCCTTCATTGTGTAAAGGAAGTGATAATAAGAGACCACATTTACCTTTTCCCTCAGTGATCTCCCCATTACCAAATACCTGAAATTCCTTTTTAAAAACTTACAGGAAAGGAATATGTGGGAATTTTGGGGCACCATTAAAAGGCCAAACCTGAAAATTATGGACAGAGGAGAGAAACTGAAAAGAAGATGGAGATGATGGGGAATGTGGGGAAGGAGATGACTGAGGGCAGTGGGGGCTAATACGATCACAGCACTATACAGTTATTAAATTTCAAAATGAATATTTTTTAAACAATTACCAATAGATACAAATATAACTTATCAGAAACAAGGACTACCTAATTGGAGGCAACAATTTTGATCATCTATACAACCAGCCAATGGGAATGGTTTTATAGTAAATGTAACTATTGTTATTTATGTAGTTAAAACCGATTATTTAAAATAAAATGGTTTAATGAGAATGGAGGAAAAAGTCTTTGAATAAGCTAACCAAGAGGATGAAAGACCTTTATAATGAAACCTTTAATTCACTGAAGGAATCCAATACTAACTGTGGATGACTGCTAAAATATATTTTCTGATTCATTCCTTATATGACTAATCACCTGCCAAGTTCGCTGGAGATGCCAAGGCCCCATGACTAAAAGCTCTCTTGGATGAGGCCAGAACATGGATGTCAGAACGCATGCATGATGGATAAATGTTAAACGGAAGAGCTTGGTGTGTTCCATGCTAGCAAGGAGAGGAACAATTATGTGAAGCACGTCCTATAAACTGCAGACCACTCTTCCAATATTTAAACAGCACAAAAATTTTTAAATCTATCAGATATTTCATGGGAATACTTTGGCAGTATAAAATAAATGAAAAAAATAAATATTAGTTTGTATGATATAAAATGCATCTAAAAGGATGCAGGGACCAACATACTCAAATATTTCTCACGGGGCTGGGTATGGCCAACCACAGCTATAATTCTATCCCGGGAATCTCTGTAATATCCTAGTCTGGTTTACATAGTAAGTTCTAGACCACCTGGGACTACAGGAAGACCCTATCTTTAAAAAAAAAATGCCAGGTGCATGCCTTTAAAGCCAGCACTCCACCCCTCAGGAAGCAGAAGGTGGATTTCTGTGAGATCCAGGTCAGCCTGGTCTATATAGCAGGTTTCCGGTTGGCAGGGGCTATAGGGAGACCAAAATAATCAAATCAAATCCCTGCTGAATTTCTCACTTTTCTTTGGTTCTAAGTACCCCAGTTCCTCAGTCCTTTCCCTCCTGGAGCCACACTTTACTGGCCCTGTTAATTTCCCTGCCCCACCTCTGGTTCCCTTAAACCCGACTCCACTCACCCTGGTGCGGTTTCAAGGTCCACCCACCTGCAGTTCCGCACCTCTCCTCTCCACGTGGTCCCAGTGGCTCCAGTGAGTTTTTGTGTCCCAGCTCAGACCCTGAGAGGTTAAAGCCTCCTCTGGTTCTGTAACAAAGTGCTCCACTGTAGCCCCAGCTTGCCTGGAACTCACTATGTAGACCAGGCTGGTCTCCCACCAACAGAGTTAGCCTGCCTCTGCATCCTGAGCTCTAGGATTAAAGGCTTGTGCCACCATGCCTGGCAGGGTACCATCCTTTGTTTCTTTCATCCTCTGTCCCCACTCACTTGGGACCCTACCTTTCCCACCCTTCTTCAGGCTCCTTTCACATAGTTCCTGTGGTCAGTCTAGCCCTTGGACTCGCCCTACAGTGATTTCACAGGTTGCTATGCATTTAGAGCAGACCTGAGCCTAGTAGAACACTGTGCTCTAGGGGCTGAGTTCCCGGGTCAGGGAAGGAGAATGCTGTGGAAACCTGATATTAAAGAAGATTGTAGGAGCTGTTGGAAATATCACATGCTGCATTCACTAGCACACAGGTGAGAAGATGTGCCCAGGCCCCGGACATCTTTCAGGAAATCACACAAAGGTGGCCTCTTCCCTAAACTGGTTTTGTTCCCAGTTACAGAAGGTGCATGGTCACTGTTATTCCTCGTTCCCCAGACATCCTGTGGCAGCCATCTTAACTAAGTCATCCTGTGCGACCACACAGCTGCCCTGGTGTCTAAAACTTCATCTGAACTTCATTGTTAGATTTTCGGAGAATAAGAAAGGATAGAGGAGACAAGAAACCAGAACCAGACCTGCAGCAGACAAGGAATAGATCTTCGTTTATTCAAAGACGATACAGCGAGAGGTAGACGCGGTCCTTGGGAACCAAGCATCTCCAGCTAGACAAAGAAAATGGGGTTTTTTATACCAAGGTTGTGTGACACAGCTGCAGTTTGTGGGGAGTTGAGTTAGTGCCCGGGTTTAGTGTCCCTGGACAGAATGAGGGTCCTTTTCTTAAGATTATTTCCTCAGAAATTGGCAGGCATGTTATCTATGGCCCTAAAGGAGACAGGTGGGTTCCACAAACACTCTCAGTCCTGGGAGTGACCAACTGATAAAGGGTCTTTTAAAGCCAGACCACTAATCTATGGCCATTAGGTCACTGGGGGAACTTTGTACTTTTACAATTTAGAGCCATTTGGCCACTGATGGTTTTATGCCTTTATGGTCTTCTCTAATGAAACTCATGGCTTTTCTGAGGTGCACATATTTTATCATTCATGGCCTTGATTCCCTTCTCACTCTGTTAAACATCAGGCTCTTTGCTGCAACGGGCCCTCGGGACACTCCTTGGATCCATACTGCACAGTAACAATACAGGAAACGCACATATGACCAATGAGCTAGCTGTACCTCCCAAAGTTAGGATGCTCCACTCCTAACATTGTGTTGGGGAGGATCATTAACTGTTGGATTGTCAGATTCTCGCTGTTTGTTTGTTTTTTTAAGGAAGATGTTATTTTTTAATTTTTATTTTATAATGTAATGGCCCTTTTAGAGGCCTGAGAAGCTCAAGGACAGAACTTAGTTCCAGTAAGTTATTTCCCCTTAGAGAGTATTTTCCTTTTTTAGCTGACCACAAAGGGGACTGTCAGCATGCAGATACTGCAGCTGTGCTTTTTGCTTACTCAAGAGAAATTACACAAAACAATATTCTCTTCTTAACAAATATGCTGAGATAATAATGAATAATTCCAAGAAGCCCCTTCCCAGAAATACTTAGCTATGTGAAAAAAAAATGTTACGGTATGATTAACCTGTTGATTCTGGCTTCTGTAACTTGCTTACCTTGCTAACTCAGGGGTGCCCTGACCTTACTCAGGACCGCCCTGTTATTACTCATGTGTGCAGAAATTCTTGTGGTTTTTGCCCTTATAAGCCTGTTCCTCAGAGTCTTGAATCTCAGACAGCTATATCTTTAATGAACTTCGCTAATTAAAATTTAAATTGTGTCTAGTGGTCTTTTCCCAGTGGTCTTGAACTCTGTAACAATAGTTATATAGAATGTAAACAACACTTGGAGTGTAACACAGTACAAGTTCCTCCTTGGGAGGCTGTCAGCAAATCTAAGGCCATTTTACTTTGCAACAGAACCTTTTATTTCTATTTTATTTTTATGTGTATAGGTATATGGCTTGCATGTATTTAAGTACATCCATATCATGTAATGCCTACTGAGGTCAGAGGAGGGGGGCATTGGATCCCCTGGAACTGGAGTTACAGATGGTTGTCAGTCACTATGTGGGACTCGAACCCAGGTCTTCTATGAGAGCAGTCAGTGCTCTTAACCGCTGAGCCATCTCTCCAGCCCCCACAACATAACCTTTTATATCTGAGCTGTCTCATCTATGAGAAAGGTGAGAGCCTTATTGTAGGAAACCAGGATACCAGGCTCTAGGGTAAGATGAGCCTAAAACCTTTAAGTCCAGGCTCCATTCTCTGCTAAAGGGAGGGGTGCTGAAAACTAGCTCTGATAATCCCTGTCTTGCAGAACACTGTGAGACTGTCAGGGGACAGCAGCCTGGTCATTAAGTGCAGGCTCCTTGCTCTGTGGGAAAGTGTCTTGCTCAACAGCATCTCCCTGTCCTGAACAAATAACTCAGCTATCCTTAGCTAAGAGATTAGGCCAGGTTAAAGGTTTACTCCTGAGCCAAAAGCTAAAAGTTTACCATGCTTTTAGCCCTAGGAAAACATCGTGGCCAATAAATTACCGGGCAGGCATTGGTAACCTTGAGTAAAAGTTTAAGCATCCTTCTGGTGCCAACTAACAGACTATATGTCCTATTTCTTTGTGCCCTAAATCTTTGTATGTGACTGCCATATTCCATGGTACTGCCAGGTCCTTGAATGTATAAAAACCATCTGAATTTTGTAATAAATAGCTTGTTGTGAAGACACAAGTCCCAGGGTCCAAGACTCTGTCACCGGTCAGTATTGCCATCAATCACAGAGTGAGGTTCCCCACCAAGCAAGGCACACTTGGGCCTCCCAATACCTTATGGGTCTGGCTGAGTGCCGATGCAGTGTGCTCGGCAGGGCAGTTATTGATATTCTTCTATCTATAGAGCTTCCCAGAAACAAAAGCACAGCTAGTGGATGAAAATACCATGGAGTGCATTTCTTTTGATGGCACTGAATGTGCACAGTATCCCAGTTGTCTGGTGACTTGGGGACTGTGGAGGAAATCTCCCCAACTGTACAGGGTACAGGGATTCCCAGGCACAAAGCTCAGACCAGCCACCTGGTGGATACACCCTTACTGCCCACAGACCCACATAAACCTTGGGAGAACCCAATAGATGATATGAGATATGCCCAATGTAGAGAGATCCATTCCACCACTGCCTTGCAGTGGTATTTGTACTGACATTAGCACCCAAGACAGGGGTGTGCATCCCATTACAGGATCCATCCTATGCTGTTTTATATAATGTACAGCTATAGTACTTAGTTTGACCAGTTTACCCAGGCCTGGCCCATCTATGTGGAACAGCATGTCATAGCCTTGGCTTAGATGGTGTGTTTGGTGATGGTACTATCAGGAGGTTGTCAATGACTTGTCTAGACTCCTATTCCTAGTCATGTGGCCCCCAGGTAGTCAAGTATGTCAGATGACAAGGGAAACATAAAAAATGTACCAAGGCAAGTCACCAGACAAACCCACAGGGAACTCCACACACACCAGGCCACAGAACACATTTGTAGCTGGGCCTGTCTATGTGTCCAGGAGACAGTGCTGTTATCTGTAGTTATCCTGCACAGAAAGGCAGGGTGGACATGGAAACCATGTTGGGCAAGCGCTTGTTCTGGAAGGATGCAGGACACTTTCTCATGCTTTGTTAGTGACATTTTTCCTGACCTATGACACCATAAAGTCTCTCCTAGGACATGAGTGGGAGACAGTCTATCTATCACTGTGACTGGCATGTCTAAAGTGGACCATATTGCTACCACTAAAGCACCTTTTGGAACCATGCCAGCATGACCCAGAGCCCATCACAGGGTGAAGATACTTGGCCACTTTGTCATTACAGGAAAATGTAACTGAACATCATACTTTACTCCCATGTCATGGTGAGGAGGTAGTCCTCCTTCTTAGAGGCAATCCTCAAGGAAACCAGCTCTTTCTGTAGCAGAGCATCTAATGGGGACAGTCCATGATTCTGAGCTACTGTTTTGAATACGTACCGCTCTATTGAGGTGGATGTTTCTCCTTGATGGACTGAAGATATGTTTTTACATGTACTTTGATTTTAACACACCATTCTAGCATGCTGCTAGGGAGTGATATGGCACATCTGGGCCCATTTGGGTAGCCCAAGCTTGAACCTGGGTGTCAAAAAAGTGACACCTGGTGGCTACCCCCAGCATAAGGTCTACCATACACCACACAAAAGAGTGTCAAGGCCAAAGTGGTTGCCTTTTGGTCAGCCTGGGCAGAATGGTGAGCAAACAAGAGACTTGTAGTTGTGTCATTGACAGCAAGAGTGTGAGCACAACCTTCAAACAGATGAAGAGGCTCATGCAGTTAACTTGATTTGTGCTTCTCTCTTCTGATCCAACTAGGCAATGTTTCTAGTAGCCACTTCATGAGGAAAGTCTGGGCGCACGGTGGACATTGCTGGCAGGCATTCCACATCTCTTCCCAAGAGAGATGAAATCTCCACTGGGCTTGTGTCATAGTATTGATCCCTCCATGCCCGAGTCATCTGTTAAACCAAATAGCCGTGTCCTCCACTGCTGGCCTTTGCATCCACCAAACACAGGCTAATGCATCAGCCTCTTCATTCTCTGGGTTGAGCAGAGGTTTATGGCCTGCCACAATGTTAGACTCTCACAGACTGAAGTCTTAGTAAAGGGCTAGTAAGGGCTGTTAAATTTCCCTGTTTTGACATGATCAAGACTTCTAAATTGAAATCTAGGTGGAGGTCAGGCATGGTGGCACAAGCCTTTGATCCTAGCACTTGGGAGGCAGAGGCAGGTGGATGTCTCTGAGTTTGAAGCCAGCCTGGTCTACATAGTGAGTTCCAGGCCAGCTGCGGCTACAGGGAGACCCTGTCTCAAAAAAGAAAAAAAAAATCTGGGTGGAATAATCAGTCAAATTCATTTGTCTGGGACCAGCTACATTGTTGTTTTTTTTCAGCACCTCTTCCAGTTCCATTATACAGCCAGAATGGCAAAATTCAGGCAGTCACTGGAATAAGCAGAAGGGAGAGACGTACTGTCACCTGTGGACATGTGTCCATTGGGAAGAGCGTAAAGGAGAGTGTTCCCTGTGATTGTGGGTTTTACTACCTATAGCACATCAAACCAACTGAGTCATACATTGTGTTCAGTTCATAGGACTGTGGATTTCTGTGAGGACACAGCGCATGGTTGATCTTGTGACAAGACAGTCTCTTAGAGCCTTTTGAAAAATCTCTACATGTATTCTGCTAAGAGGACATCTAGTGCTGTGACCATATGTATGCCTCAAACAAAAATCTTGTCTTCTGACTAATAGTAATAGGAAAATACAATCTAAGTCTTTCAAACTGGGCCTGTTCTGCACTACTGCCTAGTGATAACTGGGTTTCACTGACAGAGTTTCATATCTCAGAGCTTCGGGAACTGAAGACAGTCTCGAAACACCATTTTCATCTGTATTACATTTGCCTTTCACATGAAACTCCGTGTATTTTCCAGAATAACTGCATATTAACGAGAATTCAATTTCTATTTTCTTCTGTCATTGTAAATACAATCCCCACAGCTTAATACAATAGCTGTTTAGGAAAGGCATTGTGACTAGGAGTTATATATTCCAATTACCTAAGGATCTAACATCCTGAGTTAATTTATGAGAACACTGAATTTGATTCAAGATATGTCAGTGACATAGTCAGTGTTGAATTCATAAAACACGAGTGGGCACTCCAAAGTGCTCAAGAAAGCTGCAATAATAAATAGCTGTAAACCTAGACAAATAAATACATAGAAGGAATAGTGGCCTGATGCCTGTGCAGATAGGAGTCAAAAGGAAGAAAGAAAAACTATAGAAAGTGAGGAATTAAAACATTCAGAATTGAAACCGGGCGTGGTGGTGCATGCCTGTAGTCCCAGCACTTGGGAGGCAGAGGCAGACAGATCTCTGTGAGTTCAAGGCCACCCTGGTCTACAAAGTGAGTTCCAGGCCAGCTGGGGCTACAGGGAGACCCTGTCTCAAAAAGACAAAAAATAAAAAAAAATAAAATAAAACATTCAGAATTGAAATTCTGAATGATTGCCCTGTAGAAATCAATCATCTTCATGATACCCCTTGAAAATGAAAACTAAAGAAAAAAATGGATTTTTTTTCACTTCTGAGGAGAGAATACTGAGCATGTCTTTTAAAGAATGTTGACATTAGTGTGCTCTCTATAGAGCAGTTTATCTTTCCAAGTTCAATCCTAAGCACTGTTCTGCCACATGAAGTCATTTAAAATCACTGATGTTGTCAAGGAACTACATGATTTTCTAATGTAAAATATGTACTAGTTCTCACATGTATAATACACAAGTAAACCACACAGGACTTGCATAGGGAGATTCAGAAGCAGTGAGATATGTGACCTTTTAGGTACTGTGTAGAGTCAAACTCAGGGCCACTAATGCTAGGCATTTAATACTAGCTAAAATCAGACTGAGGGATGGAATATTTAAGACAGTGTTGCATCTATAGCAGATCAAATAAGTTACCTTTCATCATTTCCAATGTTTTGTACACTAATAAGTCATGAACCTTTAGTAAAGGTTACAAAGTGGACTCCCAGAGTCTCATGTATTGGATATTTGGGTCAAGGGCACCAGGATTCAGAAGAAGGATTTATGGAAAAACGATGGGATCATGAGGGATGTAACCATGACTACATAGATGTTCCTGCATTCAGCCATGATTGGAGGAAGTAGGTAACTGATGTACAATATCGAAGCACATATTTTGTCTCTGCCCTTGGAAAGACCTTCTCTATCTCTGTCCCAATCTTTGTTCCTCTCTCTCCTTCCTTCAGGATGAGAGCTGTCCCCTTTGCCAAATGGTTAACATTTTAAAATGTTAAAATAAAACCTACATTTTATTTCTCCATAAGCCATATCAATAGAAACAAATATATATGGATCAAAACTTAGGAACAGTGAGAAAAAAAAAGTCTATTTCATATTTCAGGTACTTTGTCACAGCAGAGGAATTTCACTCACACCGTAACCATTGTGAATTTCTGTCTGATTTCATATTGTAGAAGGTCATGTAAGCAGCCCTTTATGTTGTCTTAGTCTTACACTTTACGCAGTCTCACATGTTTAGACCTTTCTTTCAATGCTGTTGGATAGGCATGTCCTCCAGATGGCAAACAAACGGACAGATGCCTTCTCTGCTGTCTCTCCTGTTCACTGCAAACTGTTTGAACCCTAAGACTCTCCATAGAATGAGAGGGAGACGCTCACCCCTCCTACCCAATCACTCAACCTTAACTGCATGAGGGGGTGGGATTAAGGAGAGAGACGTAAGAGGGGAGGAGGGGGTTTTGCAATCCTGGGCTGTCAGGCCAGCAGCCACAGATCAGAAAGACTCGCCAACATGTAGAGGAAAAAACCCAAGGCTCTCTATGCCCTTGTAAGTACCCCTCCTCACCATTGTAAGCTCTGTTAGCAAGCCCAAATAAATATCTTTATTCCCTAAACTGTAGTTTGGAGGAATATTGTATAGATAAGTTGATCGTAAGGTGAGCGGGCCTGGGAGCCGAGAGTGCGAGCATCTCCCAGCAGTGAATTGGACTTACAACTGTAAAGGAAAAGACAAATCCATGTGTTCAGCTGTCCCAAAAAGGGGGTGGGTGGATAGATGCAAAGAAAAACAGTGACACTTTTTAAATACATCGATACTCATAACAGGATTTCAATGACATTGCCATGTCATTTTCATTATAGTTACCATAATGTCTCTAATACAATCCCTAATAAATAGATCATGCAAATTATCTGAGGGTAAGTCCCTAAGGAACAGATCCCTGGGAAAAAGTAATCCACTAATTTACCCAAATTGAAAGATTACCCTTGTATTAGCCTTCACTTATCGTCAGGTGAAATAAGATGTGATAGTCTCTGTTTTGAGGGAATAGAGATGTAATGTTTCCATGTTACATCATTAAACATATGCTTTATTTATTAAAACAAAATCAACTTATATACAGCTTTCACATTGTTTTAAAATGCATTCAATGTATTTTAGACAAAATGTAGATTAAAGAACTAAAAAAAAGATTTATTTAAATTAACATATGACTTCATGTCATTAAATACCATTTCCAAAGAGCAACACTAAAATGTTAAAATATTCATAGATGAACATGTAAATATACCTGTAACTTTTCTAAGATTATATTTCTCTTTTCTGTCTTCATTTAGTTTTTATACATAAACTGTATCAACAACATCCAACCACACCTACTAAAATGTTTTTTGTTTTTTGTTTGTTTGTTTGTTTGTTTTTTGTCTATTTGAAACAGGGTCTCCCTATAGCCCCAGCTGGCCTAAATTTGCTATGAAGACAAGGCTGGCCTCAAACTCCGCATGCCCCTGCTGGGATTAAAGGCATGCACCACCACACCCAGCTTAAAATGTTTTTAGTAATTCAATGGACTTGCCATGTATTCATCTCATTACTGACCAACTCAAAATCTACTTCATTTCAGATATTCAGGATTGGCTTTTCTGACTTAGCAGAGAAATGAAGCCCAACCCTGCTACTTTACACTGCACTGCATTCCTAGTGCTACTCAATTAAAAAGTAAATCAAGCTTCTGATGTCATTCATGAATTTTGCATGAGACATTAATAATTCATAACACAACTAAGATCAATGATGCCATGATAGTGCACTATGGAATCATCAGCTCTCATGAAGCAACTGTTGAAATTGTCAAATAATCCTTTGAAAGCAAGACAGATTGAATTTATTTCCATATTAAACATACAAATATTGTACAATTTTCAAAAAGCTACAGTGCTGGGAATACAACTAATTTTCCCACAGATATGATTCTATCTACACATATATCAGTATACATTTTTGTGTAAATATAATAACATAATATCTTACATAATACTTTTTCTCTTGTGTGTGTGTGTGTGTCTTTTTGAGACAGGGTCTCTGTGTAGTCCCAGCTGACCTGAACTCACTATGTAGACCAGGCTGGCCTTGAACTCACAACGATCCGCCTGTCTCTGCCTCCTGGGTGCTAGAACTAAGGGCGTGCGCCACCACACACTGCATAATACTTTTATTTATCATAATACCCTGGCTCGGCACACAATGTCTTCAATCTTATCATTATCTGTCATATTCCAAGACCTGGGCTACAATGTAATAGGACGGTACAATCGTGTAAGATTCATTTTCATTTTTCTCTGTCTACTATTGTTACCACACCAAGTGATACTGAAAACATTTACCATTCTTTCTATTGTTTAATTCAGCACTAAATTCACGTACTTGGTAGATTATTCTCCTCTCTGAGCCATTGGAAATTATTGCTTTCTAATACTCAGAATTCTCCCTTCCTTTTACTATAGTAGAAACATGCCAAACAAACATACACCATGAGTAAAATGCATTTTTACTCATCAAAAAGAAAGCACACCTACTGTAAGGAAATTTCCTGTGTCCATGAATTAACATGGAACGATTGGCACTAATGAAGCATTGCTAATGGACAATATACTCCTTCAATTCTGAGTCATGAGTTGCAATAAGTTATCACAATATCCTTTATAAATCAGAAAATATGAATTTAGGTGAGAGTCAAATTAGCCTACAGAATTAGTCCTTCGCAAAGCTCCAATTTGGGCAATACAAATGTTTCTAATTTTAAAAATTATGTCTATCAAAATATCACATATCATTCCACAGAAATAATTGATGTGATTTTTGAAACTTTTTTCTATACTGTTCTAGCTTAGCACATTATTGAGACTCTACAGTGTCCTGGATTATTTTATTATGGGTTTTCCAGAGTTTAGGAGATTTGATATTTCGATAGATATTGCTCTCATTTTGTTATATGAATTAAGATGCTTTATACACTTCAGGATTTTCCAACTTGCATATATGCATGAACATTTTCACATATTCACATGCTATTTACAGACTATATGGCAACTCCTTAATACTTACGTGTTTTGGTCACACTATTTATTCTTTGATAATAAATAATGAGTTATTGATCTTAGGATTTTGTGAGGTTCCTCTTCACCATGAAATCTCTGATGTTTCCTAAGATGGGAGCCATTTGTAAATGGTGGCTGATTTTTTTTAATCTGTAGGTTTTCTCTAAAATAAGGATTCTGTGATATTAAACAATATTGATGGGAAAATAAAGGCTTTCTCACATTCTTTGTGTTTCTAATTTCTCCAAGTTATGAATTATTTTTATTGAATTAGAAATACATTTTGATCATAGATTCTGCAATTTTGTGTTTAATTCTAAGTTTTTCTTCAGTATACTATGAAGTTTTGCAATATATAAATATAAATGTTTCATTCTCCATACTTCTAAACATATTCCTCTAGTATGGATTCTGTTTTGTTTCCTAAGGATTGAGCCCAGAGTAAAGGATGTACCACATTCTGTGCAATTGTACACTGTCTCTACATTATAGAATTTTTGACAGCATCTACCATTTGATATATGCTTAAAGGAACTGCCAAATCACTTATATTTGTATTATCTCCCTTTATTATGCATTCTTTGATGTTCTCTAAGAGTTGAAATATGAGTAAAGGACTTCTCACATACTTTTCATTTGTAGGGTTTCTCTCCAGTATGAATTTTGTAATGTCTCCTAAGTTTTGAGCTCTCAGTAAAGGACCTGTCACATTCTTGACATCTGTAGGGTTTCTCCCCTGTATGTATTCGTTGATGTACTCTAAGATGTGACATTCGACTAAAGGACTTTCCACATTCTTCACAATTGTAGGGTTTCTCTCCAGTATGAATTCTCTGATGTAATCGAAAATATGACATGTAAGGAAAGGCCTTACCACATTCTTCACATCTGTAGGGTTTCTCTCCAGTATGAATCCTCTGATGTAATTCAAGATATGACATGTAAGAAAAGGTCTTGTCACACTCTTCACATCTGTAGAGTTTCTTTCCAGTATGAATTCTCTGATGTAATCTAAGATATGACATGGAAGTAAAGGTTTTGTCACATTTTTCACAACTGTAATGTTTTTCTCTATTATGAATTCGCTGATGTAATCTAAAATAGGACATGGAAGTAAAGGCCTTGTCACACTCGTCACATTTATAGGTTTTCTCTCCAGTATGAACACTTTTATGTCTCCGAAGATGTGAGGCCTCGGAAAAGGCCCTGTCACATTCTTCACATTTGTAGGGTTTCTCCCCAGTATGTCTTCGCTGATGTAATCGAAAACTTACCATCCAAGTAAAGGACTTGTCACATTCTTCACATCTGTAAGGTTTTTCTCCAGTATGAATTCTGTAATGATTCCTAAGTGTTGAGCTCATAGTAAAGGACCTGCCACATTCTTCACATTTGTAGGGTTTCTTTCCAGTATGAATTTGCTGATGTAACCTAAGATATGACATTCCACTAAAGGACTTGTCACATTCTTCACATTTGTAGGGTTTCTCTCCAGTATGAACACTTTTATGCCTTCTAAGATGTGAGGCCTCAGTAAAGGATTTGTCACATTCTTCACATTTGTAGGGTTTCTCTCCAGTATGTCTTCGTTGATGTAATCGAAAACTTGACACAGAAATGAAGGATTTGTCACATTCTTCACATTTGTAGGGTTTCTCTCCAGTATGTGTTCGCTGATGTAATCGAAAACTTGACAGGAAAGTAAAGGACCTATCACATTCTTCACATTTGTAGGGTTTCTCTCCAGTATGAATTTGCTGATGTAATCTAAGATATGACATTCCACTAAAGGATTTGTCACATTCTTTACATTTGTAGAGTTTCTCTCCAGTATGCATTGTCTGATGTCTTCTAAGACTTGACATTCGAGTAAAGGACTTGTCACACTCTTCACATTTGAAGGGTTTCTCTGCATTATAAATTCTCTGATGTCTACTAAGAGTTGTGTTCTCCAGGGAAAGCAAAAAAGAAGACTTCATTTCAATATGGAAAATAAGGCTGAGACAATCACAAATTCAGAGATATATAAAGAACATGTAATAAGCATGAAGAAAATTTCCAACAACATTGAGAAACATGCAAGTGAACAAAAATAAAATCTATGTAGTAAAAGAAACAGCTGAAATCAAAACAGTGAGAAAATTTATTCAATAAGAGTAGAGTAGAAAATATATGAAAAATAGAGAAAAAGAATGGATATGCAATCACATGAGAGTCACTTAGAAAGCCCAGATAAATATTAACAGTCTTCTGCATTCCAAGTCATAGGCAACATGAGAAAAATAGCAAGAAAAAAAAATCAATACCTAATTCTGTCAAGGAAAAATTCCAACTCATTATAAAGGCAGAAAAATTGCAATAATATCAGATCTTTTATCAACAAAGACCAGAGCCAGATCAGCATGAAATAATGTAAAAATACATTTAAGGCACTGAAAGTGAACATATTAACTAAAATTGACTGGCAGACTTGGAATACAAAAGAAAAATGAGGAGGAACCCAATAGAGGGATGCTTCTGGAAGCCCTTGTCAAGAAATTCCAATGGACTCTCATATGAACATTTGAAAACTGCCCTGTTCTTTTTTCTAGTTCCCTGTCTAGAACTTGTAATGCTGATTACTCTTGCTTTTATTTCTCCTTCACATCTCCTATTCACAATTCAAGGACATTCTTTTCCCCTTAGAGATAAGACTTATGTAATTTGGGAGCCTGAAAGGGTACTCCACTGAAAGGGCACTCCAATTGACTGTGTGCCTGTTCAGCATGGAAGAAGCCAGAGCAGTCTGCATCCCAATTCCCTATTGGCAATTTGGGTAACCTCTTCAGAGGATGGTGTGATAAGAATAGGAGGTAGGAATTGGCTAGGAAGTTAGGGTAAAAAAACTCCAAAGAAAAGTAGCCAGTTTCTGGGCTAAAACTCACAATGTCCTTGGGCTGCTTTAGCAACACACTCCGTTCCAAAGGCCAAAAATGTTGAAAATATTTGGGAGCTTTTA
>NW_008332816.1:103582-106582 GCF_000622305.1 Nannospalax galili
ATGGGGAGATATGGGAGGAGTTGGAGGGGAGGGAGTGGGCATGGATTTGATCAAAACACCTTATATGCAAAACACCTTATATATTCTCAATAAATTATTTATTTTTAAAAAATTGATTGGCAGAAAAAGTATCTCTTGAAATTGATGGAGGAGGAAGAGCATTTGAAGAAATGCACCAATTCAAGGAAAGAAAGCCATCATTTCAGAATTTATGGATGCAATCAGGATACAGAGGAAAAAGACACTCTCATTCATGGAAACAGAAGTCAGAATGCAATTGTAAAGAGTAATTGATGGAGTCATGTGTGGTGATGCACGCACCTTTAATCCCAGTACTCAGGAGGCAGAGGCAGATTGATCTCTGTGAGTTCCAGGCCAGCTGGGGCTACAGAAGACCCTGTCTCAAAAAGACCATAAAAAAAGGGGGGGGGGACGGGGGTAATTAATGAATGTACCATATCCCAGAAGGAATCCACCATCAGCAACACAGAAAGCAAAATAAGGCCAATATTAATACTAATAAAAAAGGAAATAACATCTAGGACTTTTGTTTCAATGGGAAGCTGGTTCCCTTCTTCCCTTGCTGGTCTTAGCAGATACGCCATGGCTCTAGCATCACCACCATCATGGGGTTCCTGCCACCTGTACCCAAGACATATCTTTCACAACTTCACACAATGGCCTTTCGGGGTGTCTTGTCCTGACAGGACTTGCTTTATGTGGGGACTCTTCTGCTACACACTGCCATGCCTCAGCACCTCTGACTCCAAAGGAAGACTCAACGAGCTCCTCACCCTTGTATCTTTTATAACTCCAAAACCAGCACTGGAAGTTGTTATTTGTTTTCATCTTAATCATTCTCACTAGCTTAAGACAAAATCTCAAAGTAGTTTTAGTTTGCATTTCCCTGATGGCTATGGATTCTGAACTTTTTTTTTTTTTTTTTTTTTGGTCTTTTTGAAACATGGTCTCCCTGTAATCTCAGCTGACCAGACTCTTCTCGATCTCACAGAGATCTGCCTGCCTCTGCCTCCCAAGTACTGGGATTAAAGGCATGTGCTACCAGGCCCGGCTTGGATTATTAACTTTTTTAAAATAATTTATTACATGAGAATTGTCTTTGCATTATTTCCATCCCTTCCAGTCCACCACAACTCCCCCCTTGTCCCCCCCCCCCAAATTAAGTACTGGGAATTAGAAGATTAAGCAGAGATGGGGGAAAGGGGAAAGGAGGGTGGTTGGGATAAGTTAACCAAAACTAAAGATGTATGGAAATCCCTACATTATAAGCAAACTTAAAAATATGTAGCTTTTGAAGGAGTGTGAACATAGGTACCGTGCATATGTGCAAAAGGCACCTCCCAGAACACATGGATGCAAGTGTCAGTGCCAGGCATACGGACATGTTACTGGTCATGGAAGCCACAGACACCTCCAAAGAAACACAGGCTCTTGCCATTGCTCTCAATTACACACCATAACTAGCTATTAAGACCCTATTGCAGAAAAGATACCACACTGTGGTTACAAGACATAGAGATCAAGCTGGAACAGACTAAAAACTTCTTGATGGCCAGATTTTACAGTGAGAGAAAGTGTGATGTAGGACACTGGGGGTAAGAGCCATCAATAGTCTCTCTTCTATGAATGCCACATGCTACAATATTGACCAAACAGGCAAGATGTGCCCCCAGTGCAGGTCCACAAAGGTTACTTGAGTAACCAGTGTTTTTGCATTGGAATGGAGGCCTACTCCACACAAGAAATTCAGATTTGGTGCTCACCTGGTAAAAAGCTCATGGTTCCAGAGGTCATATGCCCTAGGGATGAACCTATCACTATTGCTTTTCTGAACAAAATGTCATTCTGATTTCTAAATACTGATTCTTATACCCATAGATAAGTGCTGTCCTCCACCTCGGCCCAAGAAGCATCTCTCTGCAGTGGGTGGCTGTCAATACAGAGGTACATGACTGGTCAAAGTGATGAGAATAAGTGACTACTGCTTCCTCAGCCCTAAATGGCACATCCATGTCAACTGCCCACCCAAGGCTCAGGGACCATGTTTAAGGAGGGACCAGAGAGAATCTCAGAACTTAATGACAGGGAAAACTTCTGTGAAGAGCTGACTTCTGGACGTGACATGGTATTGCATTCACGAACTGTGCAGGTATGGTTTCTTACAGATGATCAAGTCAAGAAGACATTAACATTTCAAGAGTCAGGAATACCTGACTACTCAAAACCAAGGAATCAAAAAGACAACAACAACAATGGAGCACATGACCCTGGACGGAGATATGTTACAGGTATGTGGGTAAGTGGCCCGGGGCAATTGACAAAGCATATGAAGTAGGTGCAATATTTACTTTTATGCAAATATAAAATAAAAAAGAAATTCTACTTACAAAAACATTAATATATAAAAAGTAAAATAACTTGTATTATGTGAAGTACATGAATTTCCTTGACGAGAAAGACAAGTGTTACAGATTTTCTCTGATAAAATTAATCCAAGATTTAATTTTCATATGTGGGAGCAGGCATAGTTCATAATATAAGAAACCTGAAATCAGATGTGAAAATTACATCCCCAGAGGGCAGAAAGAAAGAGTAATGGGAAAAAAGCCATGTGAAATGAAAGCATGAAATTGTGTATCAGGACAAAAGTGACTGTGAGGGAGGACGAGGAAGAGGGAGGGCAGTGAGAGAGGGGGATCGGAAACAGGAAGTGTGCAGGAACATGCAATACAGAAACTCTTGAGTTTTAAAGCTGATTTAAAAAGTGAATATACTAGGGTCTTACCATCAAGTCCTGGTGGGTAATGAGAGCAGGGACAATGGCCAGTGGGACCCCAAGTCAATAGCTTCAAAAAAAGAGTCCATTCCTGGCAGTGGGGGCTTTTTCTTTTCTAATTTATGGTTTCGACTAGGGGCAATGTGACACCTTATAAGGTATCTCCTTTTAATAGATGTTTAAAATGTATGTGAATATATATA
>NW_008332816.1:106639-127009 GCF_000622305.1 Nannospalax galili
CAAAGCTACCATACACATATAAAAAAGAAAATGTAATGTTTTTCTTTCTCAGTCTGGGATACCTCACTTAGAAAGACTGTTTCCTTTTCCACCCAGTGGCCTGTGAATTTCATAATTTTGTTTTTTGTCATAGTTGAATGATATCTCATTGTGTAAATGTCCCAAATTTTCATTACATATTCATCAGTGGATGAAAATCTGGGTTGTTTCCATTTCCTGGCTACTGTGAAAAGGGTAGCAATGAACATACATGATTAGGTATCTCTGTTGAAGGTATAGGGTCTTTGGGTTATATGCCCAAGAGTGGTGTGGCTGGGTAACAGGGTCAGATTGATTTCCACCTTTCTGTGAGGCATCTCCACACTGATTTGCATTTTGGCTGCACAGTCCGCACTCCCACCAAGGGTGGGTGACTGTCACCCTTGTCCCGCATCCCTGAAAACATTTGTTAATTGTTTGGTTTTGGGGTGCTATTCATGGTGAGTGGAGTATTAAGAAATCTCAAAATGGTTTTAATTTGGATTTCCCTTATGACTATTGATGCTGAACATTTTAAAGGAAGTTCTTAGACATTTGCATTTCATCCTTGTTGAACACCCTGTCCAGCTCCTTGCCCCATTTTAAATTGGACTGTACAGGTTTTGATGGTTAGTATTTTGAGCTCGTTGTATATTCCAGATAGTAGCCCTCAGTTGCCACCAGAAATTGAAAACAAGACCCTACTGCTGTAGACAGTACACACATGAGCTATAGAACAAAAAGGAGAAATCAAGTTGGTACTGATTTCAAAGTTTCATCTCCACTGGCTAGTCTTCATAGTGATGGAAAAGAAATTGAACCCATAGATGACTAAGCACAGGAAAATAGTATTTCCTATTTTGTGAGAAGACACATTGCTTGCAGACAATAAAATTTCAAGTAATTAATAAAAAGGTTATATTTTAAAAAGAAAAACTGGGACTACATTGAATCATCTAATATAAGTGCTCAGAAGTGGAACATGAGATAAAACATGCTGTTTCAACATATTTTAGTGGTAACATTTAAAAATATACCTATAAAAATGTTAAAGCTGTAATGATATGCTTCTTCTAAAAAAAAATAAAAATAATATTTTTTAAAATGTAGGAAACAGCATACCTTGAAATGAAGATCTTCTTTAAAGGGTAAAAACTCATCCAATTTATATCTTACAGGGTTTATACTTAGTTCAATATTGTATAACTGTATTGATTCAACTGTGAACCTAAAAATTTACAGCCACTTTTGAAAGAGATGTATCCTTGCTCTGGAGTGTTACTGAATATATTAAAGCTGTAATAAAATGCTTCTTCTAATCATGTGATTATTAAATTAAAAAAAATTTTTTTAAATCCAAAATTCCTTATAGGAATGAAACATGAAATAATATAGAATTAACTTTCCCAAGGTGTGCTGAGTAATGAAAACCTCAGAGATGAGCCAATGTTGAGTGGGAAGAGACATGTGGGACATTTACAGTGTCCTATGCATTTCTCTCTCTCTCTCTCTCTGTTTTTTTTTTTTTCCTTTTCTGGTGTTTGTGATACAGGGTCTCCTTGTAGTCCCAGCTGGCCTGGAATTATTTGTGTAGGTAGACAAGGCTAGCCTGAATCTCACAGAGATCCACCCACCTCTGCATCCCGAGTGCTGGGTATAAAGGAGTGCACCAAACCAGGCAACTTTTAGTTGGAACAGTTACTTATACTGAATAATTACGTAGACTTTTAAAACTCATTGGTTAGTAAATTAATATCTGTGTAATCAAATATATAAAAAACCTTCTAAAAGAGAATTATAAAAAGATATGTTAAGTTAAAAGCAAAAAGAACAGTTCAATTAAAAGGAAATCTGGTGACTTTATATTTCACTTGACTGCTTGAAACAATGAATACATTTGAACCCAGTTTTCTTTCCCGTCTAGAAACACTATGTCCATTACAGGGTGAATAGAAAGAATGTGATACTTTGGATGTCATCATTAGAAATCTCATACTGAGTGACTGAGTGACAGGACTGATTGATTCAGTACCATAACGAAAGTCAGAAGGGAGCTGGAGAGATGAGTTAGCCGTTAAGAGCACTGGCTGCTCTTGCAGAGGACTTGGGTTTGGTTCCTAACACCCACATGGGAACTAACAACTGTCCTGAACTCCAGTTTTAAGGGATCCAATGCCCACTTCCGACTTCTATGAGCACTGCATAACATGGGTGCTTTTACATACCTGCAGGAAATACACTGTTATACATAACATAAAAATAAATTTTAAAAAGCCAGACATGGTGACTCATGCCTTTAATCCCAGCACTTGGGAGGAAGAGAGCAGGTGGATGTCTGTGAGTTCAAGGCCAGCCTGGTCTACATAGCGAGGAGACCCTGTCTCAAAAGACCCCCCCCCCAAAAAAAAAGAAAGAAAAAAGAAAAGAAAGTCAGGGCTGGGCATGGTGGTGCACACCTTTACTTCCAACACTTGGGAAGCAAAGGCAGGTGGATCTCTGTGAGTTCAAGTCCAGCCTGGTTTACATGGTGAGTGTCATGTCAGCTGGGGTTACAAAAAAAGGAAGAAGAAGAGGAGGAGGAGGAGGAGGAGGAGGAGGAAGAGGAGGAAGAGGAGGAAAAAGAAACTCAGGAGAGAAGATCATGCTTTCTCAAACATAACTATAGAGGCTGTTATTCTACAGGAAGAACTCAATCATGAACCCAGAGCAGCAAATACCTGAGGACAGGTTAGGTTAGTTCAATGATTTTCCATCATTCTCTCATGTCACATTTCCCAGGTGAAGAGCCCCTAGATAATGATCGCTGTCTCTTTGATTATATTTACTTATTTTTATTTTGTGACATGCGCTATGCATTTGTGATGTGCATCATGATGTTTGAAGAGTAGACACACTGTACGTGACTCATGCTACATAGTGAACACGCACGTTCCTTCACGTTCCGAGCATTCTCTGGTCAGGGCACATTATATTCATTCTCCTGTTACTGTCTCAGCAGAAAATACAGAGATAACTAAGGGACACTGGATCTTTTTTAACTTATTTCTCCTTTGAAGCTGGAATTTTATTTCTTTTCTCTCATGTTTCTACACAACAGATTGTGGATTTATTTCATCTGATCTACAACTGAACAAAATTATTCATCAGATAGAATAGTATACTTTGGCTCCATCTTTAGAGGTAGAGGTTTCAGTCCAGTATCCATGGGGCTCAGAGACTAACAGACAATGTCCATGCTAAACCATAGATGGAAGTCATGACATAAGAATCTCATCTCATGGCTGATGAGAATTACAGAGAGAAGGAAGGTACCTGAAGGAGACACAGCCTCCAAACCACGGCTCTGTGAACTGTATCCTATCTGTGAAGAATACTGAAGTCAGAAAGATTATGAATGAACAAGCCTATGAGCAGCATGAGAAAGCATGGATCCCAAAGAAGCCAGGAGTGACTCGCATCTGCACAACAGGAGGATATGCAAATTTCTAAATTCAGAGAGGCCAGGGGTGGTGGCGCATGCCTTTAATCCCAGCACTTGGAAGACAGAGGCAGGCTGATCTCTGTGAGTTCAAGGCCAGCCTGGTCTACATAGTAAGTTCCAGGACAGGTGGGGCTACAGGGAGATCCTGTCTCAAAAAGACCAAAAAAAAAAGGTAGATAGATGGTGGCACATGTCTTTAATCCTCAGAGAAATCTTTTGGAGATGGATGATGTCTTGGGCAATGGAATTAGTCTGAAATATTATACAAGCTCAATTTTTACATCCTCTTTTCTGAACAACAGTATATAGCAACAGTAAGCAGAAAACAGAGGAATCCACAAATGCCATATGCAAAGTCACACATATTTAACAAATTCTTATTTAAAATGGGAAGACAATATACAATTTCTTGCTATATAAATAGTCTAAGCGATTCACATCAAAGACATATTTTTGGAAGAAATGCATTAATACTTCTAAAGCAATGGAAATCACAAGGACTCAGAAGGGCACAAACGCTTTTAGCACAGAAACAAAACAAAAGGCTTAAAATTTACTGATTTTACAATATGTTAAAAACTTGATTCACACTGGGTATGGTGGCACACGACTTTAATCCCTGAACTTGCAAGGCAGAGGTGGACAGATCTTTGTGAGATCAAAAGCCGACCTAGTCTCCATAGTGAGTTCTAGGTGTTGGGAGACCTCTGTTATGCAAGTCGAAGCCCCTTCACACTGGACAGCTCATGCAGCTCGGGAATGTGCTGCGGGCTCCTTTTCATAGCAAGGTGCTTTCTGGCATCTTTCCTGTCTCTCCCTTTGAAGAGGCCACCACAGATGCCTTGACATAAACATGGCCTTTGGCTCTATGCATACCATGCCTTCCTGTGTGTGATTTTTACAGGTAGACAATAGTCTAACAGAAACCCACTTCCACATGTAAATAGAATATCTCACAAAGTATCTAAAAGCTTTTACCACTACCCCCATGGTATATAAATATGCTAGTCTTCTCTTAATAGTCGGAGATCAGGTCAGAGACTGGGTCCCGGAGATTGGGTCCCAGAAAGCTGCATCAGAGAGAGCTGGACAGCAAGGAGCAGAGATACAATAAAGCAGTAAACACAGACTAAGCCGTGCCTTGAGTCCTGTGTCTTACTACCTGTGACCTGATCTCACTGGAGAGCAGCACTCTCCATTACCGACCCAAGGATACCCCAGCTTTCGCCGCCTCTGTGCCTCTTCCCTGTGGAGTTCACTGGCCAGAACTCCACAATCCTGAGGAAGGGCACAAGAGTGTAATAGAGGCAGGATTCTGACTAGATAATACTCTAGTAGCAGAGGAAGCTCTCCGCTCCAGAGAAGTGTGTAGCTATCAGCTACAGCCAGCATCAGAGAAGTCTGCGCACCTGCCATCTCCAGAGAGGCGCGGCTGGCCAGGCCTGCCCCAGAACCACGTTGGGAGAGTGCAGGTACACCTGACCCTGGGCCATATCCAGAGTGAGTGCGCCCGGGAGCCCAGGCACGCTCCCCACATCGCTTTCGGCCAGGTGTGGCGGAGACCCCAAGGTGCCTGCACACACCACGCCGGGGGTCCAGCGACCCGCCCCATATCTAGGCAACAATCACCCTGCCTCAAATAAACAACAACAACAAACAAACAAAAACAAAACAGACCTTGATTCAATACATCTTAACATATATGACAGAATGCATTAAATCTGCTAACCAGTCACGGTGGGGTGTGGATAGAGGAGAGGTATAAAGATGATTATGATGTTTTGTATCAAATGCACAAAAACTCAATAAAAATATTCATTGAAGAAGGTAGTAAAGAAAAACCCACATTGAAAGTTGACATAAAGGATATGGAATAATTAAACAATTAAATGGTGATATTTGTATATTACAAATTTGCAAAGAGCCAGGCATGGTGGCACGTGCCTTTAATCCCAGCAGAAGCAGGTGGATCTGTGTGAATTTGAAGCCAGCCTGCTTAGCAAGTCCAGGCCAGCTGTGGCTATAGGGAGACACTGTCTCAAAAAAAAAAAAAGAAAAAAAAAAGTCATCTGCCATTTACTACAGGACAAATATTGATGATATTGTTATAAATTAAATCAGTCTCTTTCTAGAGAAACAAGCTATGGCAAAACCATTTTCAGGTCTTTATCCCTCTTTACTTAGGACCTCTCACCTGGGCCCGTCCTTCATCCACTCAAACCTACCTGATTGGCTACAGTCTCCCCTCTCTTCACATCCCAGGGCTCTTTGCTTTGCTCCAGACAGGAGACCAGAACAGGCTTACACACAGCAAGACCTGTGTATGAGACAGAGGCACATGCGCTTGCTGGATTCTTCAGAAAGTACGGGATTTCTAACAGTACTGTGCTCCACTGATAATATAGATAAAAAGAGATGACTCTCCAAATAATTTCCCAAGTTTTATTTCTGACACAATAGAATACACAAGAATTTTTTTTTCAGTTTTCATATGGTGAGTTCTATCACTGACTGAAAATGCAGCTATGGAAATGGAACTTTGAGATTCTGGCTACAGTATCATGTACTAATGTGTGGCTGAAATTAACATCAAAAACAATGAATGTGAGTAATTTCACTAACAAGTGGAAATGGAAAGAAATGATAAAATATAAACATGTTCTTCACAATGCCAAACATTCCCAATAACTAATTTTTAAAGAATCTAAAACTTATTCATCAAAACTAACATATGTACAGAGTAGACTGACGTCTGTCAAAGAAACCAAAATAGTAAAAAATTCTGTATGAAACATCTCACCTACGGACACCAGATTGCTGTAGTTCTCCAACATCACCTCCCTGTACAAAGCCCTCTGAGCAGAGTCTAGGCATTCCCACTCCTCCTGGGAGAAGTCTATGGACACATCCTTGAATGTCAATGGATCCTAAAATGGGAAAAGTAAAGTTTGAGCATGCATCCTTGAACAGGGTACTGGACCTGAGGTAAAAAGAATAAGGTGTCAAGAGAATACAGGTGTCAACGAACCCAGCAGCGCATTCCACCAGGCCTGTGATGTGGGTGGGATTCAAATGATAAGGAAAGTAATATAATATCTGAATAAAGAAAACAAAAATATCAGTTTTATGTACAGTTCAAACAACACTACAGTGGCATATAAGGACCCAAGTCCATCTTCCTTAGGAACTGAAGACTGGCATGTTTGAATTTTCACCTATCACATCAGAAACATTTTTGAGATGGTTGGTCATGAATTCACTGGATTAGCACTGGAGGTCAAAATGGAGAGGTGGATATGCCACATAGGTGATACATATGTAAAGAGTTGATATGGGCCAGGCATGGTGGCACAGGCCTTTAATCCCTGAACTCCAGAGACAGAGGCATGCTGATTCTCTGTGAGATCCAAGCCAGCCTGATCTACATAGATAGTATCTGGACCAGAAAAGGTTACAAGTTCAGAATACCAAACATTTTCAGAAACAAAGAGTACGGAGTCCATGCCCATGGATGTAATTACCTGAAATGACGCCATCTCGCTCCTCCTGTGAGTGTCCTTTCCAGAAATCTTACATAAACAGTCTCCTCTTTTGAGAAACTTCCTTTCAGTTCTCTGTAAATCCACTTCACCTGCCAACATACCAAGAGGAAGAAGCACCTCAGAAAACAAAACAGGCCGTTCTGTCTGCCATCACAGTGGATGCACAGGAAGAAAGCTTTCTGCTTTCCTGCCTTCCAGTGGCCGCCCTACCAGCAAGATCAAGAATTTCTACTACATCATGGGAATGTAGCCACCTCACCTCCTTACCTAAACAAGGCAGAGTAACATGGTTTTCACCCTTTGGAATAGAGGCTACACTAAGCTTTCCTTCAGAAGCACTGGCAGCTGACCCCCAGCCTCACTGTCTTCTGCCTGTGACTGTTAATGAAACAGCACTGATGCTTCTACTGAGCTTCACAGACAGAATCTGTGGCGGAGCCACAAGGGAGAGTTTTCCTTTTAAAGGCTAAAGTTCAGGAATAGTTCACTGTGATATTTAAAAGTCTATTCTTGGGGCTGGAGAGATGGCTCAGAGGTCAGTAATACTGGCTGCTCTTGCAGAGGACCTGAGCTCAGTTTGCAGCACCCACATGGTGCCAACAAGTGTACATAACACCTGTTCCAGGGGTTCCCACACTGTCTCCCGGCCTCCACAGACACGGCTCACATGATTGCACTTATATACATGCAAGCAAAAACTCTTACACATAAAATAAAAATAAATAATAAAAATGAAACCTTTATTGTCTGATGACACAATATTTTACATATCTATGAGGTTTCCTTGATATTTTGTTATATACATACATTGACTACTGATATAGTCAGACATTAATATATCCACATGTAAAATTTTATCCTTTCTTATGGTGAGTGTATCCAAATTGATCTTTTCTAAAAAGGTTTTAAGATATAAAATGCAAGCTGGAGAATTTCTTTCACCATGTTGTGGCATAAAACAGTAGAACATAGTTCAGCCATGAAGCCATGACACTGTGTCTGTTATTTACCCACATTCTCCCCATTCACTGCAAAGTGCTATTGTACCTTCAACATCGATCACCTATCTTTTCTTTTTCTATTTCTCTTATGGCTGAGATCATGTAGTGTTTCAGCTTCCTTTACCTGATACAGTGTCCACCAGATCAATCCTGTTCTCAAGTATGAGAAGATTCCACTCTTTTCTACAGTGGAATTGTAGTTTATTTTTTTAAAAAATATTTTATTCATTATTTTTATTTTATGTATATGAGTGTATTGCCTGCATATACGTAAGTGCGCCCATGTCATGCAATGCCCACAAGGACATAAGAGGCCATCGGATCCCCTGGAACTGGAGTTACAGACAGTTGTTAGCTGCCATGTGGGTGCTGGGATTCGAACCCGGGTCTTCTGCAAGAACAGCCAGCATTCTAAACCACTGAGCCATCTCTCCAGCCCCTGTAGTTTATTCTTTAGAAATACCACATTTCAGTAAATCTTTCATTTGTTAATGGGCATTTCAGTAGATTCCCTATTCTTCAAACAGTGCTGCCATAATTAGGGAGTGCACATATCTCTAGCCCATACTGAATTCACTTCTTTTCAGTGTCCATTCAGGATTTGGTGGTAGGAGCCACACTTAAGAGAGAACACCTGTGGCCTGTTTTCAGCATCTGTTTTTACCTCACTTAGTAAAACCATTTCTAGTTCCATCCATCTCCCTGCAAATTCCTTGATTTCCTTTTCTTTTACCACTCCATGTGTAAATGTCCCGAATTTACACGATCCATTCATAGGCTGAGGGACATTTAGGCTGTGCATCTGAATTCCAAAAAGAGTAAAATAGAAACAGTTTTTAAACTCTGGCTTATCATGTACTTACCTGAGACATTAAATGTATTTCTTCTGATGAGTTGGGAGGACTTTGGTTGAAATTAAGACTCTCACATTCTTGAAATTTCACAGGCAATATTGAAGGATCAGTCACTTTATAATAATTGGGCTTATAAGGCAGTTTTCAATCCTGAAGCTACCTTGTGATGTTTCTTCCAGTATATACATTTTAATATGAGAATTCATGAAATGGTAATTGTGTTAATAGTCAATTTCAAAAATGTACGAAGAGAACAAAATATCACACAGCACCTCCTGAATACATATAGTTCTTCTTTGTCAAAAGTTAAGGGGCCGCAGAGATGGCTCAGCAGTTAAAGCAACGGCTGCTCGTGCAGAGGCCCAGGATCAGTTCCCAGCACCCAGAGGGCGGTAATGACCATCTGTAATTTGAGTTGCAAGTGATACAATGCACTCTTCTGACTTCTGCGAGCATTTCCCAACATGTGTGCACATACATAAATGCAGGCAATACACTCATACACATAAAATAAAAATAATAACTAAAACGTTATAAATTAATATTAAAAAATGGAATCTATCCTATAAGTTTGCATTTTAATTTATGGATATCTGACTCCATGTCTCACAAACGTAATTTCTAATGCTTGATGATAATCTTTTTCCACACTAATAAAGTGTGCAGGGGTGTCACCTTTCTCTTGAGTGTGTTTCAGGACATCACCATCACCCCCAGGATCGCAGCTTAATGCACAAGATACCAAGTGCTCCAGCACCTTTGTATGCCTGTGCTGGGTGGTTCATGATCTGAAAGTACCTGGATTTCTCAGGGTTGGAGAGATGGCTAAGTGGTTAAGAGCACTGACTGCTCTTGCAAAGGACCCGGGTTCGATTCCCAGAACCCACGTGGCAGCTACAAACTGTCCTTAAGTCCAGTTCCAAGGGAATCCAAAGCCCTCTTCTGACCTCCGCGCATTGCACAACACGGGTGCACTCACATATACTCCTGACCTGAGTGTAGGCAATACACTCATACACATAAAATAAAAATAAATAGCCAGGTGTGGTGGCACACGCCTTTAATCCCAGCACTTGGGAGGCAGAGGCAGGCAGATCTTTGTGAGTTCAAGGCCAGCCTGGTCTACATAGTGAGTTCCAGGACAGCTGGGGCTACAAGGAGACCCTGTCCCAAAAAAGACCAAAATAAAATAAATAAATAAAATATTTTTTAAAAAAAGAAAGTACCTGGATTTCTAACACAGTATTGTGCTCAATAGATAAAGAGCAAACACAACAGGGAATTCTACCAATGACTCTCCAGTTGGAATAGTCTGTCAGAACACTGATATTTACAGAGATTCTTCAGGTTGCATATCTAGTGTTCCACCTCTAATGACAGCTCAGTCCAAACTCCAGGTTAGAAATGGAACTTTATGATTGGTTGACAATATTATATGCTGTAAAATTTCTGAACTGACCATGGAACAAAATGAAAGAAGCACAACCCCTCCCAAAGGACAAACATGAGAACAGACACAGTTACATTACAGTGTTCTTTTCTCCTCTGAGAATTTCACTTTATGAGATGTGAGAATCATTCACACAAAGTTAACACACACACACATAGTAGTTCCCCAAGGAACTTGGTGTATGAATTAGAAATTCTGTAAGAAAAATACCTCACCAACAAAAACAAGACAGCTATAATTGTCCACCGTCAGGTCTCTCTGCAAAGTGCTCTGAGCAGGATCTAGGCACTCCCTCTCCACCTGTGAAGTCCACAGTCACATCACTGAATGTCAACACACCCTGAAATGAAGAATAACATTTGACCACATGTTCACAGGCAGATTGCTTTTCATGATTCAAGGAAAGCAAAAAGATTGAGAGGCATTTTCTGATGTAGGGTGGATCATAGTATTCTGCAGATGCTTTTTGACATTGTCATATTCTCTAACACATTTTCTAACTGTGGAAATAGTATAGCAGGATATCCTCATATTTAGCATGCGTACTATGATTTTATGGGCTAGCGTGTCTAGAATTAAGAAGTCAACGTAATGTACACATTTTAATGTTGTATTCATATCACGAATTATATATTAAAACAGAACAATTAATGGTGATTTAAAAGTTTACTTAAGTGTTAATACAACTATAACTGTGGATGTCTGCTAAGATATGTTCTGATTGAATACAATCTAGAATCATTCCTTCTGTGACTAATTCTAACAAGCTCTTTAGGGATGGCAGGACCCCGTGTCCAAGCGCCACTGGCTCAGATACAGAAACGTAGACCACGGAAGTCAGAATGGACTGATGAGTTCACACTGGAAGAGCTTTGTTTTTTCCACAACAGCACGGGAGGAAGCACTGACTTGAAGTACACTTGCTGTACATTCACTATCTTTCTGCCATATTTGCCAACATCAGTTCATTAATTCAAATATTGTATGTGATTATTTTATGAGAACATTCTGGAAACCACAAAATTGCTGATAAAAATCAGGATTGTCTTCGTTCATATGATCTTAAATGTTCCTGAATGTAATAACCTTTAATAATCTACATCTAAGAGGATGCACAGGCTAACGTATTCAAGTATTTACAAACGAATTTTGAGACCTGAGCTCCTTCCTGTAGATAAGCAAGAACAAAGTTTAAATCCCTGGTGAGCTCCGAGGACCTGTCCTCTGCTCTCAGCCCCCGAACTCTGACTGCAGAGGGTCCCCGGCCACTCCGATCACATGACCAGGAGTCTTTCCCGCGGCCTCAGGTTCAGTCCACATTCTCCTCCCACCTGCCAGTCCCTCTCCGACCCGACCCGCATCCGCTCTGCACCAACCGCTCCATGTGGTTCCCGTGGCTGGGGGGAACGTTCGCATCCAGCTGAGTCTCGGTTGGGGTGAACTTTCGTATGCTGGAGACCGGTCCGGTTCGTCCGCCTCCGGTTCCGCAGCACCCTGCTCCTGAGTGGAGTGCTCCTTCTCTGAGGAGTTTTCCAGGCCCCCAGGACCCAGAGTCCCGCCAGACTTCAGCGCCACTTTGCTTCTGCTATGGCCCCGCCCACTCCGCCCCAGGTTCCTGTTACATCACTCTTCTGAGTCCGCCCCTGCCACACCCCTTCTCTAACCACATTGACTTTGCTCCACCTCCGTTCTTTGGGTTTCTCCTCTGACCCAGGTGACTGTCCCTGACCCACTCAGACCCCGCCCCTCGCACGCACCTCTAGATCCCAACCAACTGGCTCCAGCTGTCAGTCTAGCCCTGGACGCAGTACACAACTTTTTACAGGGCTGCTGTGGACTTAAACCACACCTGGACCTAATAAGACACCCTACCCCCTACCTGGACACCCTCTTGAGACACCCCAAAGACACCCAGCCTGAAGCCTCACCTTGGGAGTCCAACCTCCTGGGATAAAAAAAACTCAGGAAAAGACATCAGACAGCTTAAATACAGATGCCCAGAGCCCATCCCCCAAATACTAAAAATACGAAAAACCAAGAAAATATGCTCCCCCCCGCCAAGAAAAAGCAGCAATTCCGCAGCAATTTTCCCTAAGAGAGCAATTTAAAAGAAATCTAAGATACAGAACTCAAAAAAGAACACATAAATATGCACGGGAAGTTCAAAGCATATTGCTCTGAAAATTACGCTGAGACTGACCTGGACAGGGGAGAAGAATTAACTCATACTCAGGAAGCAGAGGAAGTTTATCGCTGACTACACTCAAGCTAACCTGCTCCAAAGATACTGAAGCATGGGCCAGAAATACATAAAGATTTTTATAGAATTTCTCATGTCAGCCCTTGGCAGTAATCATTTGGTAGATCTGAGGCTTCCAGCATCAAGGTATAAGTACCCCTTAGGTTATTATAGGAAATGTAAACAGCATTTCTGCAAAGCAGGTATTTCAGGCAGGTGTGGGCCAGGATTCTGACATTTTCAGTAACATGCAGTATTGCTGATGCCGGAATCATCTCAGGTATTTGAACAGATAAGACACATTGCAGCAAGTATTTCTTCAGGACCACTGCAAGAGGCAGCATTCTTCAAGACCCTCACAGACTATGGTTTTTGTCATTTTGTCTGTCTTGTCCTGTGACAGCTTAAAGCTTAGAGTGGAAAGTCCCTTTATATAGCTTTCTAGCACAGATCTAAAGTAGAGGTTTAGAAGGCAAATGCCTTCAAAGCACTGTTACAAAGTTCTGTTTCTCCTACACACATCAACAAGGACACTTATTATTAGGCAT
The DNA here is from genome assembly GCF_000622305.1 of Nannospalax galili. Classification (NCBI taxonomy): domain Eukaryota; kingdom Metazoa; phylum Chordata; class Mammalia; order Rodentia; family Spalacidae; genus Nannospalax; species Nannospalax galili. The sequence continues at coordinate 119,773 of NW_008332816.1, forward strand.
ACATAGGCTCTTATCAAAAACATTTATTGGTACTTACTCATCTACCACACAGAACAAAGTTATACTGAGGTTCATTGGTTCCAAACTGGGTTAATTTGTCTTCATCAATATAAAGAGGAAACAAACACCTGAATGAACTTGGACAGAAATAAAATGAATTGCAAGAAAACTTTTACAAGCAAACGGCTAGATGAAATAACTAGGACAAGGTGGATATGAAAAGTGAATTCAATAATTAGACACAGAAACACTAAAGGAAACAAGAACTGAAATGAAGCAAGAAACTTAAACTTAATTACCCTAAGGAAAACCTCAACAGAGAGCGTCACTACCAGAATAGATCATATACACAGATCAGAACACAGAACGTGCGGCTTGAAGAGGGAGGAGGAACTGGATCAAGCAATCTAGCAAAAGGACAGATTTTTTTCTTTTTGGTCTTTTTGAGACAGGGTCTCCCTGTAGCCACAGCTGTCCTAGAACTCACTGTGTAGATCAGACTGTCCTTGAACTCACAGAGATCTGCCCGCCTCTACCTCCTGAGTGCTGGGATTAAAGGCATGTGCCACCACGCCTGGCCCACAAGGACAGATTTTTTAAAAATAAAGAAAGAAAATGCTCCATACTAGTAAAAGATACCAACTGCATCATCTACATTGATAAAAAAAATTCCTCTATCGTTTTATATATTAACTGTCACCCTGGAGAGCTTTCAAAAGATGAATAATCATTTCCTTCACTTTTTAAATGAAGTGACACTAAAAGACCACATTTATCTTTTCCCCCAGAGATCTCCCCTATTACCAATCAAATACCTGAAATTTCTCTAACAGTTTTCACCTTGAAAAAAGGTGGGTTTTGAGAGAAATTGGATGTCTCAAGAAGTGCCACAGGAAGCCCATGGCTGACAATCCAAGGCCTGAACTCATCCTGCAGTGTACGTCAGTTACCACAAGAGGGCGGTCTTGTCGTTTTGCTAACAAGTTTGCCTTCCAGAAATCAATGTTAAAAGTGCTTAAACCAGGCGTGGTGGCGCAGGCCTTTTAATCCCAGCACTCAGAAGGCAGAGGCAGGCGGATCTCTGTGAGCTCAAGGCCAGCCTGGTCTACATAGTGAGTTCCAGGACAGCTGAGGCTACAGGGAAACCCTGTCTCAAAAAGACCAAAAAAAAAAAAGTGCTTTTAGGAAAAGAATAGGATATTTGTTGTTTTTTTTTAGGATATGCAGGAATTTTAGGAAAACATTAAAAGACAAAACCTGAAAATTATGGACAGAGAAGAAAGAGAACTCCAGAACAAAGGAATGGATAATATTTTAAATTCACTTATACAAGACTATTTCCCAAATCTACAGAAAATGTTATCCAGACAAGTACAAGAAGCCCACAGAATATCAAATAGACAGGGTCAGAAAAGAAACTCTCCATGGTATATCATAGTAAAACCACTAAATATACAGACTAAACAAAGGTACTGAATGTTGCAAGAGAGAAGGGTCAAGTCCCACATAAAGACAGACCCACCACAGTAACAGCAGAATATTCAATGGAAACTTTTCTAAAGATTTTTTCTTTTTCTTTCTTTCTTTCTTTCTTTCTTTCTTTCTTTCTTTCTTTCTTTCTTTCTTTCTTTCTTCTTTCTTTCTTTCTCTTTCTTTCTTTCTGTTTAATGTATATGAGTGTATTGGTTACATGTGTGTAAGTACACCCACGTTGTGCAATGCCCGTGGAGGTCAGAAGAAGGCATCACATTCCCCTGGAACTGGGTTATGGACGGTTGCTAGCCATCATGTGGGTTCTGGGACTTGAACCCAGGTCCTCTGCAAGAGCAGTCAGTGCTCTTGACCACTGAGCCATCTCTCCAGCCCCTCAATGGAAACTTTTAAGTCTGAAGGATTTGCAGAGATTTTTTTTCACAACTGCCAACACTGTTACACTTCACAAAACTATCAAAAGAGAAGTAATGGGTTTTCATGACAGGGACTAAAGGAATATATGAGCACTACGCCGGCTCTACAGAAGATACTGGAAGGAATACTAGGAACAGAAGACAGGGATTAACACATGCAGATGTCACAGGAGAAAAAGAATGCCAACACTATTCCTCAAAATGGCCTAAGAAAACAGAACAAAATCAACAAAAGGACAGGAGTTAATACAAAATAACTCTGAATATTAATGGTCACAAATCCTTGCAGTAAAAGGGCACAGAGTAGCAGACTGGATTAGGGAAGAGGAGCCATCTTTTTGTTGCCTCAAAGAAACACGTGTTGCCAGCAAAGACAGACACCACCTTATGATAAAATGATGGAAAAAGCTACTCCATCATGGAACTAGGAAACCAGCAGGCAAATCTACTCAAATAACACACAAGATAGATTTGAAACTGAATTTAGCAGAAGAGATGAACAATGTCACTTCATCCTCATCAAGGGAACAATTGGTCAAGAGGACACCACACTTCTAAATAGGTACACACTAAAGATATTCTCTCAACAAATTCCAACATATTAATAGTCGGAGATTTCAATACTCCACTATCACCAAGAGACAGGTCATCTGGACAAAAAGTGAACTGGGAAAAATTGGAGTCAGATGAATGCATAAATCAAATGCACCTAACAGACATCTACAGAACAAACACCCAAACACGGGAGGCTACACATTCTTCTCACCATCCCATGAAACCTTCTCCAAAAGGTTTCAAAGATCCCAAGATCAGGAGCAGAGCAAGCCTCAAGAAATTGAGGAACATTGAAATTAGTAGACTTGTATGCACCACTGACAAGTATACAGAAGTCTGGACAACAATCCCATTCACAATGGCCACACCCAAAATAAAGTACCTATGCATAAACCTGACATAGGAAATGCAAGAAGTCTACACTGTCAGCATGAAGAGTCTGAAGAAAGAAATTGAGAAAGACACCAGAAAATGGAAAGACTGTCCATGATCAAGGATTAGAAGAATTAAACTTGCGCAAATGGCCACTCTACCAGAAGCAATCTACAGCTTCTTTCCAATGTCGAGCAAAATACAATATCTCACTGTAGGGAGTGGAAAGATGGCTCAGTGATTAAAAGCACTGGCTGTTCTTGCAAAGTTCCTGGGTTCAGTTCCCAGTAATCACATGGCAGCTAAGAACCATCCATAACTCCAATCCCAGGGGATCTGAGGCCTTCTTCTGCCCTCCGCAGGTACTGCGTGCATGGGGCATTTATATCCATGCAAGCAAAACACTCACAAAAGTAAATAAATAATTTTAAAATAATAGTCCAGGGAAGTTCTTCAAAGATATAGAAAAGTTAACCTTAAAAATTATGTGAAAGCAAAGAAGACCAAGGAGAGCCAAGTCAACCCTGAACAAAAAAAATGTCAGGCAATATCACTCTACCTGACCTCAAGGTTTACTACAGAGCCACAGTAATTAAAAGCAGCACAGTACTGGCACAGTGACAAACACATAAATGGATGGGACAGAATAGAAATCCCGGATATTATTCCACAAAAATAGTTCCCTCATTTTTGACAAAGATTCCACAAACACATGAAGGAAAAGGGATATCTTCAACAAATGGTGCCGGGAAACCTGGAGAGCAACACGAAGAAGAAAGAAGCTCAGCCCCATCTCTCAACATGTACAAAATTCAACTCCAAATGCATCAAGGACCTCAATATAAGACGTGGTCTTCTAAAGCTGCTGGAGGAATAGGAGGCAGCATGCATCAGCAGACAGGCATAGGTCATGGTTTTCTGAAGAGGAGCGCAGTAGCCCTGGAAATAAGACTAACTGACAAATGGATCTCATGAAATAAAACCTTCTTCACAGTGAAGGAAGCTGTCAATCCAGAGGCGAGGCAGCCCGCACAAGGAGAGAAAACCTTCTATATACATACATCAGATGATTAGTGATGAGACTATACAAAGAATTCAAATCCTAACACCAAGAAAACAAACCAACCAGTTACACAAGAGGCTGCAGACTAAAGAACGTTAAAGGTTTTCCAAAGAAGAATTACAAATGGCTAGGAAACACTTAAAAAGTATTTTTAAAAAATCCTCAGTCAGTATGGAAATACAGATTTAAAACGCTTTTAAGATTCTATCTTGTCCAGTATGGTGGTGCACACCTTTAATCCCAGCACTCTGGAGGCAGAGGCAGATGGATCTCTGTAAATTCAACTCCATCCTGGCCTGCATAGTGAATTCCAGGCCAGCTGGGACTACAGGGAGACCCTGTCTCAAAGAGACAAAAAAAAAAAAAAAAAAAAAAAAAAAGTCTATGTCACACCATGCAGAATGGCTGTCATCAAGAATCCAGTAACAACAGGGACTGACACAGACATGTTGAGAGGAGATCCTTACACACTGTTGGTGTGAGTGTGAGCTAGTGTTGCCATTTGGAAATCAGTCTGGAGGTTTCCTCAAGGCTAGTACTAGAAATACCCATGTTACCTATATCACCCAGCTATACCAATCTTGCCATATTTCCAAAGGACTGTGGACCCTACACCAGGAATGCTCATACATCCATGTCCATAGCTGCCCCATTCACAATAGCTGAAAAACAGCTGATGCATGGCTCTCAATGGAGCACTGCTTACCTGTAAAGAAAAGTGAAATTTGAAGAAAATGGGTGCAACTGAAAAAAAATTATCCTAAGTGAACTAACTTGGTCTCAAAAGGACGTAAGTCATGTGTCCTCTCACATCAGGAGCCTAGCATTAACTCTGCAGTATGGTGTGTCCAACATGGAGTTCTGGTGCAAGTCAGAAAACAAAAAAGGGGGTTGGGGAGTATCTTAAATGTTGGGGTACAGAATATAGTTAAAAAGAAAGTAAGGTGGGGAAGTGTAGCAGGAGGCCTCCGAAGATGGCATGGACCCAGAGCCCTGGGATTCAGCGACAATTCACTTCATTTCTTGGTCCACAAATAGCCCATCAAAAGGAGCCCATGCCTCCGTACCCTGCTTGGAGCCCGGTGACTGCTAACAGACTGCGTGTTGCGGACCAATCAGAAAATAAGTTGACTAAAGGGACTTGGGGTCAGAGAAAAGGGAAATAGAAGGTGTGCCCCCTCCTGCATTTAACGAGCCTGCAGCACCTCGCCTAGTGCTTGCTTCTACCTGACTCCCAGGGTCTGTGTGTCGTGACGCCGTGCCTCTTGCCCCCCCAATCGGCAGGGGACCCGATCCAGGTCAGGGTCTTCACAGCTGGCCTGAGGAGAACCTGCAACAGGGAAATACTGTGGGTGGAAAGGTTTCGGTGATGAGGGAGGTGGGGTTTGGGAAAGATGAAGGTGGGGATTGGATTAGCCAGAGTAAAGGGAATAGTAAGAAGCCCTTTTGGAGTCAGGCCCTTCTGCTGCCTCTTGATCCCTCTGTTCCCAGGACCAGCTACCTTCGACTCTGGGGCTCACATCTACGCTGCTTAGCTAGTTAGACTTTCCCCCACGCTGTCCCCACCTCCACCCACACCTCGGGCCTAAGCCCCATCTCAAAGCCTCTTGACTAACCTCATAAGCCAGACCCTGTGTACTGGGTCTTGATCACCCTGCTCTGGGACCAGCTCCATTCTCTTTGCTCCGGAGGGGACTTGGATGCTGCTTGGCTAGTTAGACCCTCCCCACGCTGTTCCCATTCCTGCCTTGAGTCTAGGCCCCCTCCAGCTCCTCCCAATGAGAGTTCTGGACTAGCCTGCCAGAATTCTGCCACTGGATCCCCATAGTCTCAAACTGGACCTAGGCCCCTTCACCCTGCTGGAGAGCTCATGACTAGCCACCTTAGAAACATCCTGTACCACCAATAAAAATATCAAAAGTGAAAACCTGAAGCACATTCCCTGCCGTGATGGAATTTTATTCCTCTGGAACCACAAACTGAAACAAAATCTTCCTCGTATAAGGTGCCTTTCTCATGGTGTTTTATCATAAAAATAGAAAAATAACTAATAGAAACAACCAAGGAATTGAAGAAGAAACCCATTGAGTGGGAGAAAAAGTCTTACCAGTTACACATCTGACGGAGGATTAGTATCCAGAATATAGGAAGAACTCAAAAAAACAAAGAAATAAGAAAATTAACAATCCAATAAAAATATGGGCTACAGGCCTGAACAGATAGTTCTCAAAGAAATAAAAATGCTAAGAAATGCAGATGCTCAGATCTGCTGCTGGACAGCAAAATGAAGGAAGGCAAAGGACTCAGCGCTGGTGGAGCAGAGTGAATTTAATTCTAAGAATAGCTTATTATACATAGTGAACAGGGTCAGCCAGGGAACAGCATGCAAAATATAAATCAAGCAAAGTACAAAGGAAAATACTGTTTTTCTTTCCTGTTACTAACCAAATTCTCCCAGAGCTCCAGTCTAAGAGAAAGGAAAACAAGCCCCCACTATTATTCCTTCTATCCCAAGGCTGGGTTCTGCCCTTGACTGGGGACTGCGGTGTTCCACCAATATGCAAACATCCTGTTTTCAAGAGACAGCTGGGCTCTATCTTGTCCTTAGTTTACCTTCTGCAGAATCTGAGCTCCTCCAAAGAAGCACCTTAAAAAGTGTTCAACACCCTTAACACTTAGAGAAATGCAGATAAAAACCACTTTAAGATTCAGACTGGCTAAGATCAAGAGAACAAAAAACACCAAATGCTGGCGAGGATGTGGAGAAAGCGGAACGCTCTTTCACTGCTGGTGGGACTGCAACCACCAGTGCAACCACTATAGAAGGCACTGTAGAGAACCCGCAAAAGACTGAAAATGAATCTACCATATGATCCGGTTATACCACTCCTTGGCATGTACCCAAAGGACTCATCTTACTGTAGAGATGCCTGTACATCCATGTTTGTTGCTGCTCTCTTCACAATAGCTAAGAATGGAAACAACCTAAATGTCCCTCAACTGACAAATAGATAATGAAAATTCGGTACACTTACACAATGGAGTTGTACTCAGCAGTAAAGAAAGATGAAATTTCCAGGTAAATGGATGCAACTAGAGATTGTTACACGAAGTGAAGAAACTCAATCTCAGAAAAGCAAGCGAATTATGTTTTCCCTCATTTGTGTATCAGCACCAATCCCTTATATGTGAGTATATATCCTGATGTAACACCAGGGGGCAGGAAAAGGGAAAGGAAACACGGAGGGAAAGGGAAAGAAAGCCTGAGAGAGGGGAACAGTAGGGAACAGATGTTACCAGGAGGGAGGGGGGAAAGTGGGAGTGTGCAGCTGGGGGGGGG
>NW_008332816.1:127058-148878 GCF_000622305.1 Nannospalax galili
GGGGAGGGTGGGGCACTTGGACTGGGGAGCGAGGTTGGATGTTGGGATGAATAGAGATGAATGGATCTTGAGGGGCTAGGAAAGCCAGAGGGAAATGGTGTCTGAACATTAGTGCATATGTATACCTGTGCGCTTTGTAGCAGGGAACACAGTGCTAGACAGGAGAGACCTCCCTTCAAGTGGTTGATAGAGTGGTCCAAGAGACTCCCAAAATAACACAGGCTATTGCCAGAGCTCTTGGTTATCTCCCAGAATTCAAAGAAAAGACCCTACTGCTGAAGACGGGGCATATTTGGAGACAACCTTCTACCTGAAGTTTAGCTCTCATAGTTCTAGCAGATACTATGCAAGCTGTTAAAGCAGAAAATCAGTCAGTGGTCCAACCCAGCCCTAAAACCTAATAACCATAATGACTGGTACAGCAAACTACCTCTACTGGTGCAGTTAGTGGCACTGTCATCAACATCTGGGTAATCAACAACTATCTAGTTGGACTTAAAGCCCTCTCAATGGGAGTGCACTCATGGGTGGCACTGTAAACACAGCCAATACACATGGCTGGAGAGGTCATAGATCCTAGAGAAAAATACACCTCTGTCATACCTCTAGACAAATGAAATTTCTTACCATATGCTAAATATGGATCCTTTACAGACAAGTATATTGTACACCACCCATCAAAGAAGCTTCTTTTTGCAACAGATGGAGGCTACTGCAAAGTTCCACAACTGGTCACACACAGAGAATATACGTCTGAGAGATGCCCAGTCCTAGGTGACACGTCTACAGTGGAACCTCTACACCTAAGGCTCATGGAACATAGCAGAACAGGGGGTAGAGAGAAAACTAGTGCATCCCTCAACTCTCACCAGTGAAGCTTCCTTATAAAACAGACTGTGATGCACACAGAAGGCCACAACTGGCCAAGTTTTAGAGACTAAGAGGCTGCAGAGTGTGTCCCTGGATAGGACTCCTATATTAAACCTCACCCACCCACAGCTCGGGGGCCATTGTGGAAGAGGGGACAGGAAGATTATATCAGCCAGGGTTGGTCCATGGACATAGGGAAACAGAGACTTTCAGACCACTGGAAGCTTGCAGAGGTGAACTTTCAGCAATAGTGGCATTGGGTACAAGACCCATGCCAACTCAGACAAGGGCCGAGAGTGAAGTGAGGAAATGAGCAGCAGGCTGGCCCTAGTTTGGGCACTGTTGGAGACTGATTGCTACTGTGTGAGGGAGAGTAGACATTACTTACCGTCTCTAGATGGGCTGACCAGATGCCAGTTAATGAATTTTCAGCAAAGAACATCTGGGTACAAATGCTTGACTGGATAGGACGTCATGAATGGTGGAATGCATGAAATTCAGTGGGGGATATGGGGGGCATGGATGGGGGAGGGGATCTAAATTTGATTAAGAACCGTTACATGAATTGCACAAAAGATCAATCAAACAGTTTTTTCAAAAACAGAAAAATAATTAATACATCTTCTAAGCCTTGTCATGCCTTGGGTTTTAAAGGGTATGGCATGTCATTGGTGTCTTTTAGATGTATTTTAATATGAGTGACTATGATTACCCTTCTGTCTGCTCTTTGAAAACCAAAAGACTCAATTTCATTCTCCATTAAAGGAAGGATGAGGGGCTGGAAAGATGGCTCAGTCGTTAAGAACACTGGTTGTTCTTGCAGAAGACCCAGGTTTGAATCCCAGCACCCACATGGCAGCTAACAACTGTCTGTAACTCCAGTCCCAGGGGATCTGATGGCCTCTTCTGACCTCCATGGGCACTGCAGAACACGAGTGCACTTACCTACATGCAGGCAATACATGCATACACATAAAATAGAAATAATAAAATTTAAAAAAAAGGAAGGATGAAGGCTCTTGCTAGGGCTCCAAGGACATTGGTCCCCAGGACAGACATGTTATCTTCTCCCGGAAGGGGCACAGGACTTTCAGAAACGGCTTAAATGGAAGATATGTGAGAAGAAGAGACCTTCCCAGCTTTATCTGACGCTAAGATATGGAACTGGGGGCTTTCTGAGACTCCCACCAAGATTGCACAATCAGGAGGAGTACTAGGATCAGGGAGAACTGAGAAAGAAGCACATGCACCTAACAGGAAGATTCTCTTCCTCCACTGTGTCCCCCAGGGCTCACAACAAGATATCAGTATTGGGCAGGGTATCATGGCTCAATCCCACACCCTTTCAGTTCTGTTCTTATTGGAGCAGAATAGGCTTATGTTCCACACACCTGCGCCTTCACCCTTGGACAGTCCGCCTTCCAATGGTTTTGCTGCCATACGGACAAGGCCCTTGTGATAGGAATCACCTCCAGCTTGGGCACTCCTTAATATGTCCTGTCAGTCCACACTCATAACATCAACCAGCAGGATGCCTTCTGGGATTAGAAGGCAGCCAGCCCCAAAGCGGCCTATTTTTCACCCCACTGCCCTCTCCTTAACTCTCTCCTGGTCTCCATTATAGACCACCTTGGAGGTGCACTTGAATAAAGGGCATGTGACAATGACAGGCCCCAGGAGACTCTTCTGTAATTTCCACTGTGTCTGGAGCAGGCTGAGTCACACAGTGGTCCATCAAGATCAGGGTCCCTCTACTGACTCGGCATCTACGTTGGTCTGTTTGATTAGGGTCTTTCTGATTCTCTCCAGGAAGGATACAGGGGCCTCGTTTCTGAATTACCTGAAAAAACTTGGAGTAATTTAAAAGTTTGGAGCTGGTTTTCTTTCTTTTTTTCTTTATTATTATTATTTTTTTTACTTTTTTTTTTTTGAAACAGGGTCTCCCTGGAGCTCCAACTGGCCTAGAGCTCACTACATAGACCAGGCTGGTCTCAAACTCACAGAGGTCCGCCTGCCTCTGCCTCCCAAGTGCTGGGATTAAAGACATGCACCACCATGCCTGGCAAGAGCTGGTTTTCTTTTAACCTCTAATATACACAGTAAGAAAGGTTTTGTTTCCACTTTACTAAAGGGCAACTTTAACCCTATTCAAGGTTGCTCATGGGGACTCCCATTGTACCAGTAGGGTAATAATCTCATTTTTGTCTATGTCATTAAATAAACCCATTTGATTTATCTTATATATATTCTTCTCACTCAATTCTGAGGCTGTTAAGGTTTTGTTAAAGGATTATCATAATCCTTTTTTAACCATTTATTTATAATTACAAATTACCTTATTCCATCCCAGGTCATGGTACTGGACTAAATATATAGAAGACGTCTATATAGTTATCAGGGTACTCCGTGAATTTATCTAGGTCAGTGTGAATTTCCCTTAAGTCTTGGACCTTGTTGAGCCTCCCATCAGGGATGAGCTTGCCTCTTTCAGAGGAAAAAGAAATGGGTACAGGGGAGTTTGAGGCTTCCACCCCCCAGGAAAGGAGACCTTACAAGTATTTCACACCTAGATGGAGTCTTTCTTAGGTTAGAAAAGTTCTGTCCTAGGATTTAAACCTTTAAGTCCTCCAAGGACTTAAAAGCTGGGGGCTGTGTCATTATTCAAGGCTAGGATTCATGAACCCATGAAGCTTTGCTGACATAATTCAAGATAAACTCTCAAAACTTGTACATGAGGCTCTCCACACGTTTCTGCTCCTGAGGCAAAACAAATTTTATTGCAATACAGTCTTACATCAGAAAAACAGCATCTGCATTTTTCTTAGTGTCTGTGGATATACCCCAAAGGAGAAGAAATTGTGGCAGTCTTTAATTCTATGTGGAGAATCTGTAAAATATCAAAGGAAAAAGGCATCCCTGACTCCATGCCAGTCAGTCAAAAATGAGAGCATCCATCAGCTTCCTCCCTGTGTACATCATGGGAGGGTTTCAACCTTGGTTTGCTAAGATCTTGTGAGCAAGTGTGTCTAGCTTTAAACTTGCCTGGTTCACAGTCACACTGTGTTACTTGTGGCCTGTCCAAGGCTGGGATGCCAAGAACTTAGGCTCAGATTTTCTAATTCTATTTAGATAAAATTGTCCTTTAATTTCTCCAAGGCCGGGGATGGAGAGATGGCTCAGCAGTTAAGAACACTTGCTATTCTTCTAGAAACCCAAGTTCAACTCCCTGCACCCACATAACAGCTAACAATTGTCTATAAATCCAGTTCTAGGAGATCTGACACCCTCTTCTGGCCTCTGTGAGAATTGCACATATGGGGTGCACTTACATATGTGCAGGCAAAACACTCAAACATATAAAATAAATATAATAAATAAAAATATTTTTTCCAAGTCTAGAAGGAAGGGCTTATATGAGTCTCCTCAGGGTCCCCTCCAGGAAGGAGGGGCATTTGGCTGAAGAAGTAGACTATAAGTTTGCCTTTAGACTTGGGTGGGAGTAAGAAAAACCTCCAGAATAAAAATGAAAAGACATTTACAGAAATCTAGCAATATCTGGGGCTGGAGAGATGGCTCAGCAGTTAAGAGCACTGACTGCTCTTGCAGAGGACCTGGATTCGATTCCCTGCACCCCCATGGTGGCTAACAACCATCTGTAATTCCAGTTCCAGGGGATCCAATGCCTTCTTCTTACCTCCACAGGCATGGCATGACACGGGTGCACTTACACATATGCAGGCAATACACTCATACAAATAAAATAAAATAAAAAATACAAAATTTTTAAAAAGAAATCTAAAAGGACTTACCCACCCAGACCAGATTATGTCATTATATAATGGAGGAACACAGGGAAGGAGTTGTACACCCCACTGGTAATGTACTAGGTGGCTAAATCAGCTCCCACTTTAAGCCTGGGGACAGATCTGGTCATTTCCCCCCATATGGTTGGTATGGACTGTGGTGATGGGATCCAGAATCTCATCTCCTTCAGATAAGCAGCAGGGACATTTTCTGATGTTTATAATTTCAGCATCAGTTAAAGAATTTGGCAAATTCTAGGTATTTTGGGGGGTTCCCAAGAGTATGAAATTTCTAATGTGCAAGATAGGCACACAGCATAATGAGATTTATGTTTATATGGGTTCCATCCAGTATGGATTCTCAGATGTCCAAGTTTGTGTGATAAGGCACCCTCTTGATCATAGCTACACCACATTGGAGTCCAGACTGAATCTAGCCTCTAACAACTAAAAGACACTTGGCCCAGGGTGTGGGAGCTGGTAGCTGCAGCTTACCTGCACCAAGGTATGAGTCTGAGAACACATCAGCAGGCCACTAGTTGCCTAGAACAGTTCAGCATGTCCCTAGTTGCCCCTGCTAACTGCTATTTATGGCTTCTGTGTCTCACATTTGGCTTGCTTTTGCAGAATAATAACCATTAGAGGGGCTTTCCACTCCTAAGCTATAGAAACTCAAACTTTTCACCCTGGATGCATTTTTTTCTGTATAAAACATTACCCTAAAGACAGTTCGAGACTGCACTTGGGACCCAAATGCCCAGTGTAGTCACCAGCCGACTAATGAAGGCTTTCTTTTTTGGTAATTTTCTGTGTCTGAATGGTCTTCTCTAGTGAAGCACCTCACAACATTTGGAGAAATAATTAAATGCTTTTTCACATACTTTATGCTTGTAAGTTTTCTTCTCATTTTGAACTTACTGAGGTTGAACTACAAAAAAGTTATTAAAGATTTTCCCACATTGTTCACACTTACCGGATTTTTCTTTAGTATAAATTCTGTGGTGTTTTCTAGGATTTAAACATTCATTAAAGACATTCTCAAGTTCCTTATGCTCATAATGTTTCTCTCTAATACGAATACTGCTTTGGTTTGTAAGGAGAGAGCACTGGGTAAAGAATTTATTTACAATGTCAAGGTTTCTCTGTAGCATGAATTTTAATTTGTATTCTAAGACGTGAGCTCTGTGTAAAGGATTTATCACATCCCTTGCATTTATAGCTTTTCTCTCCGTTATGAATTCTCTGATGAGATTTAAGATTTGAGCACTGAGTAAAGGACTTGTCACATCCTTATATCTGTAAGGCTTTTCTCCAGTATGGATTCTGTGATGACCTTTAAGGTGTGACAACAGATAAAAGGACTTTCCACACTCTTTGCAGGTGTAAGGCTTCTCTCCAGTATGAAGTTTCTGATGTAGTCTGAGATTTGAGTACCTAGTAAAGTATTTGTCACATTCACAATATTTGTAAGATTTCTCTCTGGTACGTATTTTGCAATGGCTTTTAAGAGTTGAGAGCTGATGAAAGGATTTGCCACATTCTTTGAATTTGTACAGTCTTTTTTTCAGTATGAATTTTCTGATGTGGAGTGAGGACTGAGCAGTTACTGAAGCACTCTCCATATTTCTTACATCTGTGTGGTTTCTCTCTACTACAGATGCTTTGTCGGACAAATTTATAGGTAGAGCCACAAGATGAATCACATTCTTTATATTCTTGTTCTTTCTTTCCTGAGTTGATTCTCAGATTTTGACTGATATTGGAATTGAAATTTAAAGATTTGTCACGGTCTTTACATTTGCTAGATTCTTTTCCGGTATGCCATCTATTATATCAATTTCGGTCCAATGGTTCAACTGAGGCATTCCTGTAGTCAGCACATGTCCATTTGTTGGGCTTTTCAGGAGTGTTACTTGTTTCATAAAGTGCACATTCGGAGTACTCATGAATTATTTTGCCAAGTTTATTACATTTGTGAGGTTTCTCTTGATTACTCAGGTGCTGATGGACAATATGCTGTGAGCACTGATCCAAGACTTTCTCATTTTTATTACACATGGAATGGGTCTCTGGAAAGTGAGTGCAATTAGGATTAATAGGGTTTGATCCATGAATAAACACATTCCCTAACCGATTGTTTCGCTAAGTTATTTCAGAGATAAACACACTGGCAATTAGTTAGAACAGAGCTTTCAGTAATGGTCTTTTTTCTTTCACTCTAATTGTAGAAATTCTCACAAAACTCTATCCTCTCACATTGTTCATGACTCAAGGATTCATAATGGTCCTCTCACTCTGATCCAAATTGTACAACATGACACAAGATGGACTGATATTTGATGAAACGATACTGAACTTAGGAAAACAAATTCTGACTAATTCTATTTAGAATGTGTTTCCCTTTTAAAATAACTTTTTCCCAGAAGGGATTCAAGGACAGTTTAAGCCAGTATTACATTCAAAATATTTCCACTTACTAAGTGTTTTGCAATGCACATCACTGTTCAGACTATTCAAATTTCATTTAAGATTAAAGCCTTGTTTTTAAACTTGAGAAGGGGAGGCTGGAGAGATGGCTCAGCAATTAGGAGTACTGGCTACTCCTGCAGAGGACCTCGGATTCAGTTCCCTGCACCCACATGGTGGCTAACAACCATTCATAACTCCAATTCCAGGGAATCCAATGCCCTCTTCTGACCTCAAGCATTGCATGACATGGATATACTTACATCCATGCAGACAATACATTCATACACATAAAATAAAATACTTAAATGAGTTTTGAATACATTTGATTCTTCAAGAGTGATGGATGTAAAGTAAATATTTTGATAGCTATAAGATGCCCTAATTATCTGAGGCAGGGATGTGATGGGCAGTTGTTGCATACTGCTTATTCCTAACCCCACATTGCCTGACCTTTATGCACTTACCCCGAGATTTCTCATCTGTCCTTAAAGGGGAATCCTCAAGGACAGGGCTTCCACAGATTCCTGACAGTATTTTCTGGAATGATCTTTCTATATTCTCCCATGGAAGAAGTTGTTGGCTGTAATATGAAGAGACAACTGCAAGATAAGAAATTAAAGAATTATCCTACTTCATGGACTTGGGTCAGATTTACAATACAAAATATTATTAAAATATGAAGACATCGGCAATGAGATGGGATAAAAATACTTTGTGTTCTCACAAGGACATAAAATATAGGAATTAAAATCGGGTATGGCAGTGCACGCCTTTAACTCCAGCACTTGGGAGGCAGAGGCAGGCAGATCTTTGTGAGTTCAAGGCCAGCATGGTCTACATATGAGTTCCAGGCCAGCTGGGGCTACAGGGAGACCCTGTCTCAAAAAGGCCAATATATATATTCATACTCTTTTGAGGCACAGTCTTCATATATTCCAGGCTGGCCTCCAATTGACTATGTAGTGGAGGATGATCCTGAACTTCTGTGCCTCCTGCCTCCACCTCCCAAGTGCTGGGATTATGGGTATGTGACCCTACAACTGATTTTTATGTGATGCTGTGGATCCAACCCAGGGACTCTAGCATTCTAAGCATGTACTCTACCAATTGAGTCACATACTTTGCCCCTGGCTAAGTATTTGACGCTGCAGGATGTAAAGCATCTTCAACAATTTTCAGAGATAAATGATATTTTCATTTCATTTCATTTCATTGCTGTGAACACTACTTCTCATAAATGGCAGAAGTACTTTTAGGGCCATTTTAGAAATTATTGAAGAGTCTATCCTAATCCCAAGTCAAAATTTGTTTAATTTTTTATTTTTGCAGTGGTGGTGATTAAACCCAAAGCTTTGTGCATGCTAGGGAAGTATGCCACCACTGAGCCACACCCTCAGCCCCTCATTATATATATATATGAATTAAAACAAAATTCACTGTTCTCAGAAATGTCTAATTAGTCATGATTTTGCATTTATAAAATAGGCCACTATACTAAGATTACACTCATAGGACTCATAGGACAAGGAATGATAATTACTTACTTACTCATATGACAACACTTCCTCCCAGCAGTTAGAACAGTGCAATTAGGGGGAGCCAAAGCGAGAAGGCCCAGTGTGGAAAAAGCAACCAAAACCTGAACACTGTGTACATGGACAGGGATCTGGAACCAGGTGGATGACGGACTCAATAGCATGTGTGGAGCGCAGGACCTGATTCTGAGAAGGGGAGATATTCACCAGGGCAGGAGAAGATAACCTTTTCTTCACTGTCTGGAGGACCTACATAAAACTAACTGTGGAAAAATATAAAACTAAAATAATATAAAATAAACCATTGCAAAGAAATGGACATAATTACCAGAGTTTAAAAACGATTTTTAAAAAAAGAGAGAGAAAAGGGCTAGAGAGGTTGCTCAGCAGTTGAGGACCTGGGTTTGATTCCCAACACCCACATGGTGGCTAACAACCTTCCTTAACTCCAGTTCCAGGGGCATCCAACGCCCTCTTCTGACCTTCTCAGGCATTGCATTACACAGGTGCACTTACACACATGCAGGCGATCCACTCATTCACATGAAATAAAAGAGGTAGAAAATAACATCAATTTATCTTTTTTTAATTGTTGGCACATTGCTCCTTTATTAGAAATTGTAAATGAGAAATTATTTCAACACCTGAAGACCAAATAGAGGGTTCCATAGGCTCAAGATCTTAAGACATTCTGGAAAGAGTTTTATGTAAAGTATATCCTTTCCATGGCATGGCAATATTATTCTTATTTTAAAAGGTTACTGGACAAATGTCATTTCCACCACCACCCATGTACACAATTCGGGCATAATTCAACTCCCAGTTGTAACTGTTTATCTACAAATTCTACCAGAACTACATTTTTGCAAAGATTCTTTGGGCATTTATTGCAAGAATGAACATGGCAATTTTTTACAGTAAGATGACCGTTGCTATCAAAAGCTGCTGGATTTGTAAACACATTATCAAAGACATCATGAAAATTAGCAGCTTCTAAAACCCAATCTATGAAAACTAAATTTGAGTCTGAAATGATGCAGTCAAATTTATCCTTACTAATTCTTATAAAGCTGAAAAGTTCTGTCATCCCTGAGGTGAAAGGTTTTGATGTCAGTGCTCTTTTAATTTCAACTTCTTTTACACCCTCATCTCCCAAATACTTAAAGACTCTGCCCATGAATTCTGTCCAAAACCCTTTTTGATAAGAATCTTGTAGCTCAATAGGGAGTTTTTTGCCTGGTGCACACTGTATAATCCAGGTGTCACTATTATCATCTATGATTGTATTGTTGAAATCAAAACTTTCGTGGTTCCAGTAATAGATTTGGGTTGCCCTAAATTGGTATTTTCAGTGTAATTAATCTTACTTAAGCATAGAGCTTGGGTCATTACAATCTTCAGTTTTAAATATCCACCGGTAGCCGGTTGTTTTTAAACATTACTTCATTTATATACACAGATAACAAACTGCTGTGATTTGGAGGAAAGGAATGAAGTCTTCTGAACTCTTAAAATTAATAGAAGTATTTTAAAGGCTTAACATGTTTTCTAATTATGTTCCCTTTCCTTATCCTTCCTGGATGTCTTCATTGGCACCTGTGTATACAGCAATGAACTAAAAAGCAGAATACATGGAGAATTCAAAGCATTAAAAACAAATAACTATCCTTTAATAAACAAGCAAATGAGCCAGGTGTAGTGGCTCAGGACTTTAGTCCCAGCACTCGAGAGGCAGAGGTAGGTGGATCTCTGTGAGGTCCAGACCAGCTGGGGCTACAGGGAGACCCTGCCTCAAAAAAAAAAAAACCAAATAAATAAATAATAAACAAATAAATAAACAAGTGAATGAATTAAACAGATCATTTGCCAAAGAATTGGCCAATAAGTACACGTGAAAAATGGTCCATGACTTCAGATCACAAAGAGATCCGAACCTAAGTTGTAAGGACATCCCCATCTCTTCCTAGTCAGAATGTCCATCTCATAGGCACCAAATAATAGCAAACACTAGAGCCAATAAAGTGAGAACGCATACAGAGCCCTCGCTGGGGGAAACAGACTTACTGCAGCCACAATGCAAATCACTATGGAGCTTCCTGGAAAAATCAAATAATAGTAATTAAAAAAAAATAAGGGACTGGAGAGATGGCTCAGAAGTTAAGAGCACTGACCATTCTTGCTGAGGACCCAGGTTCGATTCCCAGCACCCACATGGAGGCTAAATCTGTCCTGTAACTCCAGATCCAGGGGATCCGAGGCCTTCTTCTGACCTCCACTAATCAAAGATGGGAACACAATATAAATGGATGTTCATACTCTGCATGGTAAACAATTCCTATAAACCCTACTGATATTTTCCCCTCTTCTTTCTTTTTTCCTTTTCTTCCTTATTTATTTATTTTTGCAGAAATAGAGAAAGTAATTCTCGCAAGATATAGAATCTCAAGGAATCACAAAGAATTCAAATCCTAAAAGAAGTAAATCAGAGTCACCATATTTAATAATCTAATGAAACTAGAGCAACAACAAAACCTTTCCGTAGCAGTGTGAAGAAAGCTAATTGGAGCTGTGAACGGTACTGGGAAGTAATCTACCACACACGTGGTCAAATGCGATCACATTTGCATTCCCGTATTCATTCTAACATAATTCAGGTGTAAAAAAGAACATAGTCGTGTAACATTTACAATAGGACATCTCTTCTTCTTATGTTTCTGATTTATTTATTTTTATTTTATGTGTTTTGCCTGCATGTGTGTAAGAGCAACATGTGTGCACAATGCCCACAGAGTCCAGGGGCATTGGAGCCCCTGGAACTGGAGTTACAGATGGTTGTTAGCAGCCATGTGGATGCTGGAAACTGAACCTGGGTTCTCTGAAAGAACAGGAAGGGCTTTTAACAGCAGAGCCGTCTCTCCAGCACCAACAATAGGATATTTATTGAAAACATTGTACTAAAACAAATTATCAAGAATTATTTCTAGGGATACAAAATATGGCAAAGCCATTTTTATTTTTATTTATTTATTTATTTATTTTTGTCTTTTTGAGACATGGTCTCCCTGTAGCCCCAGCTGTCCTGGAACTCGCTATGTAGACCAGGCTGGCCTTGAACTCATAGAGACCAGCCTGCCTCTGCCTCCCGAGTGCTGGGACTACAGGCAAGCCCGCCACCACACCCGGCACTTAATTTTTTTTTTTTTTTTAATGTGTATGAGTGTATTGCATATATGTAAGTGCACTTATGTCATGCAATGCCTGTGGAGGCCAGAAGAGGGCATCAGATCCCCTGAAACTGGAGGAGCTATGGCTGGTTGTTAAATGCCACATAGGTGCTGGAAACCCAACCCAAGTCCTTTGCAAGAGCAGCCAGTGCTCTTAACTGCTAAGCCACCTCTCCAGACCCATTTTTAATTTATAGCCGTCCGAGCTGCGCGCCGACATAGACCAGAACGTCTGCTGTGCGGAGGCTCCTCTCTCTTCACTGGGTTCGAAGATCGCTTCAAGGCTGAGCTGCTGCTGCGCCGTCTAATCCGAAGTCCCAAGTGGTAGTGGTGGCCCAGCCCAACAGGAACCTCTCAGTGTGGATTGTGGGATCCATTCTGGCCTCACTAGATGTGTGTCAGGGTGTGGGAATAAAGCCTCCTAAAGGAACTGGCTCTGTCCTGTCATCCTCGTCTGCCCCACCCCATCCACGGGACCCACCCACATGCCTCAGATCTGACGTTATCTACTGACCAAACAAATCCCCCAGAAACTCAGTACATACCTGGTGGGAACTGTTCTCCAGCACCTCTGACAATCTATGGCTTGAGACACCCTACTTCTGACCCTGTAAACTCGCCTCCCCCATAACCATCCCTAACATAGTGCGCTTTTTTAATAATGTTAACCCACCTCCTGGGATGATTTTTACCTCACTAACCCACTCACGTTGGGGAGGAACTCACCCATAGGCACTAGCATTTATTATTTGCACACACACACCCCTTATTTTTATTCTTGGGGGCTGGAGAGATGTCTTAGTGATTAAAAGCACTGGCTGCTTTTGCAGGGGACCCAGGTTCTCTTCCCAGCACCCAAATGGAGGCTAACAACTGCTCAGTCTGTAACTCCAGTTCCATGGGATCCAACACCCTCTTCTGGCTTCCATGGGCACTGCATGACACAGGTGCACTTAGGCACATGCAGACAATACACTATACACATTAAAAATAAATAAAGTAAAAAATAATTTAAAGTTTAAATGGTGTTACCGTACAATGGGAGACAATACTCTTTCTAGACACTACAAGCTAGTGAATAAAAAGTCCAATCCCGAGCCGGGTGTGGTGGTTCCCGCCTTTAGTCCAGCACTTGGGAGGCAGAGGCAGGTGGATCTCTGTGAGTTCAAGGCCAGCCTAGTCTACATAGTGAGGGAGTTCCAGGCCAGCCTGGGGCTACAGGGAGACCCTATCTCAAAAAGACCAAAAAACAACAAAAAAAAGCCCAATCCCAGGAATGGACTCCCTGTTTTGGAATTGTTACCCCCCCAGGGGGGGCATATATCCAAAAATAATATGGGCCTTTATCATTGCTCTTGGTTAACCTCTATAACTTGATGGTAAGACCCAATTGTTGAAGACACTATGTACATGAGTCATAGGACAAAGAAGGAGAAATCAAGCTGGGCCTGACCTCAAAGCCTCATCTCTACTGGCTAGCTTTCATAGTGCTAGAAGGTGCTATGCTTGCTACCAGAAAAGAAAAGCAATCACCAACCTCACCCAGCTGTGAACCCTGACAGCTACAATAACAACTGGCTTGGCAAGATATGCCCACTGGTACAAGAGTGCACAAGTGTTATAGGAGTGACCAATTGCTCTCTGATTGGATAAAATTAATCTTTTAGAAAATCATGGGAAGGATTGGAGAGAAGGCCCAGCAGTTAAGAGCACTTGCTACTCTTACAGAGGACATGAGTTTGGTTCCCAGCACCCACATCAAGAGGCTCACAATGACCTGAAGCTTCAGCTCCAGGAGATCTGAAGCTCTCTTTTGGCCTCTCTGGGCACCTGCGCACACATGTGCAAACATATACACACAAAAATAATAATAAATCATTTTAAAAAGAGGAAAGAGGAAGGCCAGGCATAGTGGTGCATGCCTTTAGTCCCAGCACTCGGGAGGCAGAGGCAGGCAGATCTCTGTAAGTTCAAGGCCAGCCTGATCTACATAGTGAGTTCCAGGACAGCTGGGGCTACAGGGAGACTCTGTCTCAAAAAAAAAAAAAAAGAGGAAAGAGGGTTGCTGGTTGTGGTGGTGCACACCTTTAGTCCCAGCACTCCAAGGGCAGAAGCTGGCAAATCTCTGTGAGATCGAGGCCAGCCTGGTGGTCTACATAGCCAGTTTAGAGTGCTTACTGACTTTGCAAAGATCAGTTCCCAGCACCCACCACCCACATCAGCCTGTTACTCTAGCCCCAGAAAATCTAATGCCCTCTTCTGGCCTCCATGGGTACCTGCACATAGGTGACATGCACTCACAGAAAAATAAATCTTTTAAATTTTTTTGAGAATTTCATACATGAGTATTGCATTTATGATATTTCTACTTCACCCCATCCCCTCTAACTCTTCTCATGCCCCCCCATTCTTCTTATTTCGCTGACCTCTTCCTTGATTGTTATTGTTACATACACATACATAGATACATATATATACACATATACATATGTACATATATACATACAAATATATACACACATATATAAAGTGTACTGAGTCCACTTAGTGGTGCTGATATGTACATGTGATATGTACATGTGAAGAAAATGGTCAGGAACTCAAATTCTCACACAGCACCTGTAATGTCTTTCAGTAATCCAAAAATCATCTTTTCATCCAGTCTTCAGAACAGACACTGGGGTTATTATGCATACTTTTATATATTAGAGGAGAAAACAATTTTTCCTCTATTCACTAATGTTCAGTAGCAGGACTTTATTAAACATATGAATAACCAATAAGGGGAAATACAAAGAATAGTAATGGTTTTAACATTATTAGGCAGACATCACTGGAGAGCAATTGTGAGTCACGTGTGCACAAAGACATATAATGAAACCAAAACTTTGCTGGTTAGACGAGTTCTGTATTGTGTTTAGGCTAAATCCTAACTTTAGATAAAAAATTTAAGAAATCATATATGTTCAAGAATGTATTTTACCCCTGAACTTTTGAAGAGAATTTCTATCTGGTCTTATCAAAACAATGTAGCACTTGGGGCTAAAGATACAACCCAGCAGACCTGCACTCAAGGCCAAGATGGAGAAGACCTCCACGGCCACCAGGGCCTTCCCCTTGGTGCTGTGGTAGACAGGGAGGAAGGTGACCCAGACACTGCAGAACACCAGCATGCTGAAGGTCAGGAACTCGGCTTCGCTGAATGTGTCAGGCAGGTTTCTGGCCATGAAAGCCATAGAGAAGGTTCCCAGGGCCAGGGAGCCCAGGTATCCCAGGACACAGTAGAAGACAGTGACTGAGTCTTTGTTATACACAATGGTGATGTGTTCTCACTCAGACTGTGGATCAATGACAATAAAGGGAGGAGAAGTTCCCATCCAGGCTCCACAGAGAATAAGCTGGATCAGGGTGCAGATGGGAATGATGTAGCTAGGTGGCCCCGACACCAACAAGCCCCTCAGCCTTCTTCCTGGAGCTGTGACCTTGAAGGCCAGAACCACAGTAATAGTTTTGGCCAAGACAGTGGAAACAGCCACAGTGAATGCAAGTCCAAATGTGGTCTGCTGCAGGATGCAGGTGACGGCGTTGGGATGGCCAATGAAGAGCAAGGAGCAGAGAAAACAGAAGCTGAGGGAGAGGAGCAGGATGTCGCTGAGAGTCCGGTTACTGGCCTTCACAGTGGGAGTGTCTCGGTGTTTCACAAAGATCCCAAGAACTAGAGCTGTGAGTGCAGAAAGGCCCAGGACCAAGCAGGCCAGAGACATCCCCAAGGGGTCTTCATAAGCCAGATAGGTCACAGCTCTCTGGAGGCAGTGGTCTCTGTCTGTGTTGGCATACTGGTCATCCGGACACTTCATGCACTGATCCACATCTGATGGAGAAAGGAAAGCATGACCCAGATTCAGCACTGCTTGTTGACAGGACACTTCCCATGAGTGGGGGCCGTTTTGCAAAATTCACATTGTTGTAGATGCAGTTAAAGAAAGTTACTATGTAATGCTGTTTCTAATTTTAAATGCCTATCATCTCTATGGTAAGAAAAGGAAATAAACCAAATTCTATTATTTTTATTTATTTTATATAGTCATGAGAACTTTTTATATTTCAAGAAAGCAAAAGTCATTTTTCTGAGTACATTCCAGAATGCTATGGTAAGACAGTGTAGATTGGGTAATCCAAAGAAGCCTAAAGTCAATAATCAAAGATCTGTAGAGTATGCAGTTCAACATCACAGAGCTCATGGATTCATTGTATCATGAAGTCTTATCAGTCTGCTTCAGAAATGGTGCCTTATGGGAGCCAGAAAGACAGCTCAGTAGTTAGGTGCACTAGCTGTTTCTTAGAGGACTGGGTTGGATTCACAACAACCACATAGTGGCTCACAAGCATCTGTAACTCTGGTTCCATAAGATCTACCTCTGTCTTCTGGCCTCCAGTGGGCATTGCATGCATGGGGTGCACTTTCATGCAGGAAAAACACTCATACACATAAAATAAAAATAAATTCTTTTCTTATATGATGCCTTATAATTGTGTCCTAGCATCACAGGAGGGACATACAACCCTCTTATCTTGTTTATAGGGGACACTAATTCTATTAGTGAAGGTTGAAACCTGATGACACAATTATCACCAAAAAGCCCTACATCTTAGTACTATTACAATGGGCTTCACTTTTAAAATATGAATTTGGGGACTAGAGAGATGGGTCAGCAATTAAGAGCAATGGGTGCTTTTGCAGAAGACCTGGGTTTGGTTCCCAGCGAACACGTGATGGCTAACAACAATCTGCAACTCCAATTGCAGGGAGTCTGATTCCCTTTTCTGGCCTCTGCAGGCATTGCAAGAACAGGTGCACTCGCATGCAAGCAAAACACTCATACACATAAAAATAAATCCCCAAAATGTTTACTAATAAGATGAATTTGGTATAGGCAATGAATAGAAGACAGCTTCCAGGCATCTGTTCGCTTCTTCTGCCTTGTTCAAGCAGGGCGTCCGTTCTCGGTGATTCTCCTGTCTTTCATCTCTCCACTAGACAGCTGAGATTACAGATATGCTCCACAGCGTCCAGCCTTTTTGTATGAATTCCAGGGACTGAACTCAGGTCATGTGTGCAGCAAGCACTTTAACCAACAGAGCCATGTTACCGGCCCTAGTATAGGTGCCTTATCCCTTTTCTATGTTGTGTTTCAACCCCTATCCCGAACCTTCTCCTGTTACAAATCAAAACGTCTTATAAAAACTGACTCTGGACAGTACTCTGGTTGGACTTTCTCAGATTAAGTTGTTTCTAATTATGCCACCAATAATCATTTCCACTCTTCGGTCTAACAAGGCCTCCCACTTTCATGTCCCACTGAATTTAATTAAGGTGTCTTAGAGAAGCATGAGTGGGGGTTATTTACTGGAGCATGGGCAACTTGTCAATGGCTATACTGCTGAAGAAAACAATACCCCGTCCCTAGGAACCATCACAGCCAATAGTTCTTCAGGAACAAGCGGGGCCTCATGAGCCCTTCCCCATCCATCATGAAAAGTTGACTGGCCCAACCTTTGTACGCATTTTGTTGTAGTCTTAAGACACTAACATATGTCTGTTTATTTTCACTACTCACCTGTGATCTAAAGGACAAGACATAGTACAGCCACACATTGACCATACCAATAGCATGCTCAACACCAAAAATGCATATTTTACAAAACAAATGCAACATATCTGAGCATCTGCAACCTTACCAGCTAAAGTTCTGAAGATTCCTGTCTTCAGCATGACCTGCATATAATTCAAAGAAGATGAACAGTTTAGAATTCCCTGAAGGAGACACAACTACATTATGGTTTCTCAAAACAGATTCCTGGAGAAAATGCTATCAGTAATGATTCTAGAATGAGTCAAAGATATGGGTCAAGGAATAGGGTGTTACTTAAAGATTTATTTTATTTAAAATTATGTGTATGTTGGGGGTGGGGTTATATGTACATGAGTACAGGTTCCACAGGAAGCCAGGCGTTGGAGCCACTCCATGTAGGTGCTTAAAAGAGAATTCAGGTCCTGTGAAAGTACAGAGTACACACTCTTAACAGTTTAGCCATCTGTCCGGTCCCTAGCATTTTATTTATAGGAATAATAACTCATATAATAATAATATAATATAATTGCACATATAAATAAAAAGCATAAATTAGGAAAGAAAGACGCTTTATGTCTGCAGTTTCCTCTAGGCCCCTTCAAGGTCCTAGTGTGAGTGGGAGACGATGATGAACCTGAAGAATTTCTCCCTGTGGCAAACACCCACCTGTCTCATTGGAAATCTCATTCTCTGGACAAGGGATGCAATCGAAACAGCAGGCCGCTCTTCCCTCCTGGTGTGATTTTCTGAATCCAGGACAGCAAATGGCACTGCACACAGAAGAGGGAATCCGAAGAAAATAAGACGTGTTGGTAACAGGAATTTTACCTACTGCTTTTGTGACTATAACGTTTTCGCATATATTTGTCAATTTCATTTAGTACATGGTGTGATGTCATACATATAAACATATAGGAAAAATTCGTGAAGAACTGTATTGCTTCCCACCAGTGATGAGTAATCTCAGCTGTCACCTTGACACTTCAGGGAAGGGGGAGCCTCAATTTAGGACTCTCTTTCATCAGCTTGGCCTATGGGCATGTCTGTGGGGCATTTTCTTGATTACTAATCGATGTAGGAAGGCCCAGCCCACTGTGATGGTTCTTGCTACAGTCACTTCACATTGTATGCCAGTCAGTGACAAAGCTTTACTATTTTTTTTTTTTTGGTCTTTTTGAGACAGGGTCTCCTGAAGCCCCAGCTGGACTGGAACTTGCTATGTAGAGAGCTGGCTGGCCTTGAACTCACAGAGATCCATCCGCCTCTGCCTCCCAAGTGCTGGAATTAAAGGAATGCATCACCATGCCTGGCTTTTCCTCTCTCTCTTTATCTTTTCTTCCTTCCTTCCTTCCTTCCTTCCTTCCTTCCTTCCTTCCTTCCTTCCTTCCTCTACCCATCTTTCTTTCTTTCTTTCTTTCTTTCTTTCTTTCTTTCTTTCTTTTCTTTCTTTGTGTTCTCACTAAGCATCCCTGACTGGCCTAGAACTTGCTATGTAGATCAGGCTGGCCCTGAATTCACAGAAATCCACCAGCCTCTTACATACGTGCAGGCAAATTACTCATACACATAAAATGCATTTCTGTTTGGTATTTTTGTTGATTGCTTTTGACATGTCTCCCTAGTCACAGCCCACCTGGAAGTCATCAGGGTGGCCTGGATCTTGCAGAGATCTCCCTGCTTCTGCCTCCCAAGAGCTCGGATTAAAAGCGCAGGCCACTATGCCCAGCAAAATTTTTTTTTTAATTGAATAATAAATAAGAGGCTTAGCCAGGCATGGTGGCACACACCTTTAATCCCAGCATTTGGGAGACAGAAGTATTTTTCCCATTTGATACTATGGCATATTTACTCTGTATTGGAGAACAGCTTTTCTAAATGTTGGGAAATTTTTCCCAACATCACTCCCCCAGATATTATAATTTATATGTATATTTTATTGGCATGTGTTCACTATATATAGTGATGAGTTTCATAGACATTTTCATAAGTTTGCCCTGTACTTAGGCCATACTAACCTCTTCCCTCTGTTATCATGCATAGCCCAGTCCCCAGACACTTCATCTGCCCCAGCGTCCTATGTGTGCATGTGATTTTAAGTATCTATATATAATGGACCAAAGTGAGAGCAAGCCTGTCAGAGCTGTTCTCCTGAGTCTGACTTATTTTGCTTACTGTGATGATCACATTGTACGCATCTTCCAGCACGTGAAGGTTTTCTTTTTCGTTTTTTTTTCATTATAATGAAAATCTCTTGTTTTTTTGGGAATTTCATACACAGCATTCACATCATTTCCGCCCCTCCATCCTGCATCTCCAGCTCGTCCCATATCCACCACTCCCTCTCAACTTGTGACCTGTTCTTCTTTAAGTATTATTGTTACATATATATATACATAAGTATATATGTGTGTTTATATGACCTACTGAGTTCATTTAGTCTTGCTTATATGTACATATGATTAGATCTCACAACTCGAGTTTGGATAACTTATTATGTATACGCACGTGTGTCTGTATGTGGGCATGTTTAGAAAAGGGTTGTCAGATCCCCCAAAGCTAGAGCTACAAGCACTTGTGAGCCACTTGATATAGGTGCTGAGAACCAAACTCAGGTTCTTTTCAAAAGGAGCAGGCATTCTTAACCACTGAGCTTTGTCCTCGGCCCCTTCATTGAACTTTTTAAATTTTACTTACCAAGATTTCATTTTTCCAAATTTCAATTTGATGTTTTAAATTATTTTTTATCTTTATTGAATTCTTTCATATTCTGAAAGGTAAAATTGTATCACTCCCAACAACTTCCTACCTAG
The DNA here is from genome assembly GCF_000622305.1 of Nannospalax galili. Taxonomy (NCBI): domain Eukaryota; kingdom Metazoa; phylum Chordata; class Mammalia; order Rodentia; family Spalacidae; genus Nannospalax; species Nannospalax galili. The sequence goes on from NW_008332816.1 coordinate 147,403, forward strand.
GAAGGAAACTAGAAAATACCTTCTTTTAATGAGTGAAGCAATGTTTCAAGTGGACAGTTAAAGGTTTCTGCAGCAAGCCATTTCTTTAAAGAAAGTTGGTATCATTGTACTAAAAGGTTATGAAATATCTAATATGGCTCATAGAAATATAATTACATCGTAGTCAGGTGTGGTGGTGCACTCCTTTAATCCCAGCATTCAGGAGGTAGAGGTAGGTGGATCTCTGTGAGTTCAAGGCCAGCCTGGTCTACAGAGTGAGTTCCAGGCTACTAGCTCAGGCTACTGGGAAACCCTGTCTCAAAAAAGATCAAAAAAGAAAAAGAAAAAATAAATATAATTACATCATTAGACGTGAGCAGTTTGGACCCTTCAGGTATAAAGGCTTGAACAAAGTTTTTTCAGCTGGTTCACTGACCCCTCCACTTTTTCCTTACACAGAGGCTCAACATTCTTAGTAGTTATGTTGCTGGTTCAACAGAATCCAGGGAAAAAAACTTTAATAATCAGAATGCTATCCAACTCTAAGTTGTTTATGTTATGGTAAGTAGTGGTGAACTGTGGTCAATAAACAGCTTTATATTCACAAAAAATAAAAATCTAGAGAGCATGGCTCAGGGGAGAGAATAAGAAAAATCAGGAAAAGCTAAGATGCTTGAAAGTGCGTCCTTAAATGACAATAGAGTGCACTTCAGGATAGTATGAGAAGTTACACGTGGGTTACTTATGTGTACTGTAAACTGTTGCAATTTGGTACCACCCACCTGTCCCCTTCCTGTGATCCATTCTATCATTTCTTCAGATAAATGCAACTGTTGACCACATGGAAAATACAGGTTAAAGTTTCTTATTTTCATCTCGAGTCCAAGACCTGTGGAAAATTCCAGATGCTGACAATGTCATATTCTGTCTGCAGTTTTTCTTTCTGATTCATATTCGCCATGTCTCCAACAGGATTAGTGAATTGGGTCTTCTTCAGGAAGGGGTGCAGCTCAAAGACAGGCATTCTGTAATGTAGTATGGACGCACATGAGGTCAGAAATTCTTTCGTTATTTTAACTTTTTATTAATTGTGTTGTTTGACAATTTCACGTATGTGTATGATGCGTAAGGACAGCTCCCGGCCCCACCACCTCCCACCCCTCTACTACTCTTCCCTTACCCTCCTCTTCCCAGCAAATTTCTTTCTCCATTAATGTCTATTTGTTTGTTTTGTGACCCACTGAGTTTAACAGGAGTTTTAGCCTCATGGGCTCAGCAGTGGGTACTTACATAACTGAAGACAAAGATTCTCCCTCTTCTAGACTCTATCCATTGCCCACAGTCCCATGGTAAAACACAGGGCCCTGCAAGCCCCTCCCCCTCCCATTAAGTCCGTAACTGAAGACAAAGATTCTCCCTCTTCTAGACTCTATCCATTGCCCACAATCCCATGGTAAAACACAGGGCCCTGCAAGCCCCTCCCCCTCCCATTAAGTC
>NW_008332816.1:149035-160695 GCF_000622305.1 Nannospalax galili
TCCCAGCACCCACATGGCAGCTAACAACTGTCTGTAACTTCAGTTCCAGGGGATCTGACAGCCTCTTCTGTCTTACACAGGCATTGCACGATATGGGTGCACTTACCTACGTGCAGGCAATACACGCATACACATAAAATATAAATAAAATATTTAAAATTATTACCATATTTCTAAACTATCAGAAGAAACTGATAATACACACACACACACACACACACACACACACATGCACTGTGCAGGAACTGCAGTGAAGTAATTCCCAATACTCATTCCCCATGAAATTGTTCCTAAAGTTAAGAAAGTGAGCACCTCAAAACCTATAGCGCCTGCAGAATTCTGTGAGACCATTTATATAGACTATTGATTATATTGGCCAGGCCTTGTGGCAGTTGAATAGCAATGTGCCATTATAATCTACAGATTTCATGAGAAAAGACTGTTTGAAACATCAAAAACAGGTGGGCATGATGTTTGGGTCCTCTGTAACAAAAATCGTTGTTCTTCATTGAAAAATACTGTCTTCCATTCCACTATCCTCTTGATAATGATGTATACGCACATCTAGATTTACCTCCTACTCAGCATACAAGTACAGAAATGTTTCTACATGTTAGAAGGTTCCTAGAGCATGTGATTTGGGCATATGAGGGACCTTTTCAGCATAATATTTTTAAATATTTTTGCTTATTATTTTTATTTTGTGTGTATCAGTGGATTGCCTGCATGTGTGTAAATGCACCCATGTCATGCGATGCCTAAGGAGGTCAGAAGAGGGTGTTGGACTCCCCTGGAACCTGAGTTACAGACAGTTGTTAGCCACCATGTGGGTGCTGGGAATCTAACTGGGTCCTCTGCAAAAGCAGCCAGTGCTCAACCACTGAGCCATCTCTAGTCCCCCAGAGTGTCACATTTCTGACAGCAAATCCACCCAGTAGGAGACATAGTACCTCCCAGCAGGAAGTCTTCAGTCCTTTCCTCTTTTCCACTGGCTGAAAATCTACTTGCTGAAGAAGCATCTCATGGAGGGCGTGGGCCACCACATACACAGCATTGTATAGATCGTAACTCCCATCACTGAAGGCCAGGTCAGAACTCTGCTGTGTTAACCATTCCAATGAAGCTTTTGATGAGCAGTCCTTCAGCATCTCACAGTTAGATGCTAAGACATTACAATTAAAGTACAGCCATCCCAATCTTGCCAGAAAAGTGTCTGGATATTTGGAAGTGTTCAGTGTTTGGACAAAATTTTTAAAGCCAGAAATCTCACCGTGGTGATGTGACAAAGCAAGAGTCCCACGGAAGGGCTCAAGGGTGAAGTCACTCTTACTTGTGACATCCCACTGTGAAGCGGTGACCCAGATTCTCCGTATGCCCAGATAGTCCCTGGAAGGGCTCAAGGGTGAAGTCACTCTTACTTGTGACAACATCCCACTGTGAAGCGGTGACCCAGATTCTCCGTATGCCCAGATAGTCCCAAGTCCTAAAGCTCACAGCTAGGGTAGAGTTCGTGTCACCATAAGTGACAACAGCATTTGCTGATGATGTCATGATTTGGTTGTGATATCTTTCAGCTCTTGTCATGTATAACTGCATGTTTACCGGGATCATGTTCACAAAGGCTAAGCAGACTCCATTTTCTTCCATCTCTGCCCTCAAGTCTGAGAGGAATTGAACACCTTGCTCATGATCTGAGGTGACCAGCCCCACCCAGTTCCAGCTGAAATGAAGCGTCAAAGACACCATGGCAGGGGCCAGAGCTGTGTCCCTGGGGGCCATCTGATACACATGAGGAAATTGGTCATGGTCACTCAGGATAGGATGAAAAGGTCCATAGGTAAGCTAAAGAAAATTCAATATAGGAAGTAACAAGAGGATGGTCACGGATCTCAGTGTAAGACCTGAATTGTGCTCATTGCCATCTGGAAGTGGTAGGAAGGAGCATTTTTTCACCCCATCATTAAAATCATGTCTCACTTTTCAAAAGCTTCTGCAAAATTAGTGCATATACTATGGGTTTTAGAAAACTTCACTTTCTCCTCTATATCATCTTTCTATTTCAAACAAAGGAATGTGGGTTTGTCTAGAGTGATGTAGGCTGACACAACATGAACCCAGTCTCCTTGCTCTACTCTATAGAACTTGAGAAGGGTACAAGGGGAACCCTGGTTTCACATTCCCCACCCCATATAATCTCACCTGTGGAAACTGGATGATCTGAAGGAATGTCCGAAGTCGGGCAGATGTTGCATACAGTGGGCCTGTAAGTGCTACTTGACATGCAGGCTCATCTCCACAGGCATAATTTGGAAATATCATACCAATGCTTGTAAGGAAGCCCAGGATACCATGAAATGTCACTAGGCCATCACAACTGCCAGAAAGGAAGTCAAATACTAGAGACATGTTGGGTAAGAGATGGGGATTCCTGTTAACTTCTTCAACGGCAAAAAGTGAAGCCAGAGCAAACTGGTGATTTGTTGTTGGTAACCTAAAAACAAAGCATTTTACAAGGGCTAAATATTATGAGAGTAACAAAACACTTTCTGGTTGGACTTAGGGCCCACTTCACAAGATAGAACCCATACCTGTCACTGTTATCTGGGCCAATAAACTGTCACTAGACAGGTCACAGGCTGCAGGCTAGGACCTACTGGTATTATTCTGCTAATAGACATAGTACTAAACTGACTCTCGTTATACACATAGATTAGCGCATTTCTCAGCTCTCATCAGAAAAGCTTCTTTTTGCAGCAGATGGTGATTAATACAGAGACTCTAACTGGTCAACATGCAGAGAATAAAAAATGTCAGCATCCCCAAAGGCCCAAGTATCTTCATGGAAGAGGAGTAGAAAGATTATAAGAAAACAATGAGAAAAATTGATAACATCTGCCTGTGGTTAGATGTGTGGTATTCTGGGCCTAGGAATCAGAAAGGGAAAATTTTTCTGATAAGGAAGCAACTTTTACTTCCCCATTTCATGCTGGGTATATTTTCCCAATTTAAAAAAAAAAAAAAAAAGAATGACATCCCTGTTCTGAAGCACAGTTTTGAGAGAAAGCCAAAGAAAAATGTTCTCAGCAGTTCAGTTCAACTCTTGGCTTTAAAATGGATGCTAAGGGCCAGGCTATCTTTGAGGCTTATGTCAGCAACAGCATATCACAGTTAGGGTCTGTGATGGGGCAAAGCATTCACCTCATGACTGGGACATGAAGGAGGAAATAATGGGGAAAATTGGCTTCCCACAGGAAAGGACACCTAACCATATATGCCATGGTGTGAATGTGGAGGGCAGAGGGCAACTTTGTGAGGCCAGCTCTCACCTTCTACCTTTATGTGGGTTCTGGGGACCAAATTCAGGTCCACAGGCTTATATGACAAGCACTTTTACCTGCAGGGTCATCTCATCAGTCCCTATTTAAATTCCTTAAATGGCCTTATTGTAAATGCTTGCTATGTTTTTCAAAGAAGACCTAGGAAATTAAGGTTGAACATAGAAACCAGAAAAATGAGGATTACCAATGTACTCCTGACTTTACTCACCAGAAAACAGCCACAATTAAGACCATCGTGCTGTTTTCCGAGTTCTTGTGCACATGGATCTCAGGCTAAAAAAATTATTAAGCAATCAAAAGAAACTTCAGATTGGAAACTGTTTCAGTGACATAGGGTCATGTCAAGCACAGAAGAAATGTGAAGGCAATCTAAACATCTACATCTTTGATCAGAAAGTGTCAATATAAAAATTATGCATATGGGCCAGGTGTGGTGGGGCACACCTTTAATCCCAGCATTTGGGAGGCAGAGGCAGGCAGATCTCTGGGAGTTCAAGGCCAGTCTGGTCTACATAGTGAGTTCCAGGACAGCTGGGGCTACAAGGAGACCCTGTCTCAAAAAGACCAAAAAAAAATTATGTATATTAGGGGCTGAAGAGATGACCACGCAGTTAATAGCACTTACCACTTTTGCAGAAGACCCAGGTTCGGTTCCCAGCATCCACATGATGACTAAAAACCATCTGTAACTCTAGTTTCAAGGGATCCAATACCTACTTCTGTCCTCTGTGAGCACCAGGCACCCACATGACATACATACATGTAGGCAAAACACTCATACACATAAAATAAAAATAAATAAACCTTTAGTAAAAAAGAATTGTGTGTACTAATATTTCTTTAGTATGCACTTATGAAACACAAATCCAAACACATGGACATGAATAAATGCCTACTAGAAGACCTCAAACTTCATGCCTATGTTATTCAATGTGTCATTACTGCAAGATAATACATGATATATCTCACTCAACGATAGGAAAGGTTCCGTGTGGCTTTCGAGTTTTCAGTCCATGCTTGTTTGGATTCATCACTTTGGGGCTTATGTCAGCAACAGTGTATCACAGTTGGGGTCTGTGGTGGGGCAAAGCATTCACCTCATGACTGGGACATGAAGGAGGAAATAATAGGGAAAATTGGCTTCCCACAGTGGCCTTTGAGGACACTACAAATTGTTTAACTCCCATGAAGTGTTCCATCAACAGATCTACATTATCTCCCAACAGTGCCATGCACATGCCTTGTAGCAATTCTCCAAGTGTCGAGAAAGAACACAGTCCTCTTTCATCCACCCAAACCAGTTCTACATCATAAAGAATCACTGGAGCCACCAGGAGACAGAGTTCCATTGCTCACCTACATAAATTCTGATTGAGCAGATCATCAGATAAGCAGGCACATTTAAAATCCAGTTGGATAAATCACATGCTGAAAGTTCTCATTAAATACGGAAAAGGATTAACCAACCCAGACTGTGTATAAACCAGTAATCATTCTGATAAATAAGTTTGGGAGTCAATCACTATACAAGTTAGAATGTAGCAGCAAAATGCCAAATGTGGTGGTGCACACCTTTAATCCTAGCACTCAGGTGACCCTTTGTGAGATGAAAACCAAAGTGGTCTACATACCAAATTCCAGCCCAGCTGGGGCTACAAGGACACCTCCCTCTCAATAAAAAGTAACAAAAGGCCTAGGAGGTAGAGTGAAAAAATAAGAATGAAATAAATAAATGAAAAAAATAATGAAAATATATCATCAGAGAGAAAACACCTGCAAGCTGAATGGCTTCAAGGTCAAGAAAAAGGGAGAGGAGGCTGGGGGGGGGTTCAGGGCTAAGACTGCTTGCTGCTCTTGCAGAGTACCTGACTTTGGCTCCCAGCACCCATGTTGGGTGGCTCATGACCATCTCCAACTCCAGCTTTTGAATATCTGATGCCCTCTTCTGGTCACTGCAGGTACCTGCACATGTACATATATCTTCACACAGACACACATGTAAATTTTTTATCTTAGAAAAGAAAAGAAAGGCCAGGCGTGGTGGTGTACACCTTTAATCCCAGCACTTGGAAGGGAGAGGCAGGCAGAGAACAGAACTCTCTCTGTGAGTTCAAGGCCAGCCTGATCTACATAGTAAGTTCCAGGTCAGTTGGGGCTACAGGGAGAACCTGTCTAAAAAAGACAAATAAAAATAAAATAAAAAGGTATAATTGGGCATGTCTGTAACCAGCACTTGGGGCACAGGGAAAGTGGAGACAGAGGGATTCCTAGAGGCTCCTTGCCTAGCCAATCTAACCAACTGGTGAGCCCTGGAATCAGTGAGAGACTTTGCACTCAAGAGGCAGAAGCAGGCAGATTTCTGTGAAATGGAGGCCAGCCTGGTCTACATAGCAATTTCCAGGCCAGCTGGGGCTCCAGGGAGACCCTGTCTCAAAAAGACCAAAAAATAACTAAATAATAAAAAATAAATAAATAAGAAGGAGAGCAATTGGGGACAATGCTTGATGCTGACCACATGCAAGCTCACACATGTGCACACAAACATGTACATGGACACAAACAAACATCCACACATATACACTACACACACATTAAAATTTTTTTAAAACATAGCAAAGTCCTGGTACAAAAGCAGACAGATACATCAAGAGGAATGAACACAGAACCCACAAATAAACACACATGAATATGGCTGTTTGATTTTCAACAAAGGTAACATAAGCATACATTGGAGAAAAGATGATCTCTTGAACAAACAGTGCTAGGAAAACTGCATATTCACATTTAGAAGATGAAACTACCTCTACCTATACCCCTACCCCTACCCCTACCTCTACCTCTACCTCTACCTCGGTACAAAAAATAATTGTCAAATGGATCCACAGCTTAGTACAAGACCTGGAGTTTCGAAAGGGTTAGAGAAAACCATGGAATAGCACTTTGAACCACAGAGGCATTGCATACCCATGATTCTTGTGACCTTTCTGGTAGCCATTTTTACTGAATCAGCCTAGATGTACATCCTCGAAAAATGGATGAAGAAAGCACAGCTTATAAACTGGCCAGTGAAATGGCTCACCAAGTAAAGGTGCTTGCTACATGCCTGGCAGCCTGGCTTTGATCACTGGGATCTACACAGTGGAAGGAGAGAAGGGACTCTTCTACATAGTCCTCTGACCTCCACATACCTGTCATGACACATGTGTACCTGCACTCTCACACACTAGTAATAATAAAAAATGTTGACTATATAAACAATAGAATTTTAAGCTATCAGAACAGAATTATGTAATTTCTATGAAAATGAATGGAACTAGAAATCTTATTTTGCAAAATAAGACATCCTCAGGCTAGGCGTGTTGGGACACGAGACAACACTGCCTCGCTCCCGATAAACATTTGTCTTTGTTTGAATTCTAGAGCCTCCCCTAGTTTGTTTTCATGTACACCTCATCTTCTAGGTTTCTTCCTTCTTTGTTAAACTCTACTTTGGATCTTACTATTTCTATTTAGCCAGCATAGATATCTGATCTGTATCTGCATCCTCATCCTCCACCATGCCGGAGCTGATGTCTGATCACCCAGACAGGCTTTAAACACAAACCCCGGAGCTGATGTCTGATCACCCAGACAGGCTTTAAACACAAACCCCAACACAAACCCCGGAGTTGATGTCTGATCACCCAGACAGGCTTTAAACACAAACCCCGGAGTTGATGTCTGATCACGCAGACAGGCTTTAAACACAAACCCCGGAGTTGATGTCTGATCACCCAGACAGGCTTTAAACACAAACCCACTTAAATTCAGTTTCACCAGAGTCTCTGGTGACTCCTGTTTCTTCTGAGCTCTTTCCTGTCATCTGACCCATAATCCCCAAACCTACTTCATCACTCTGAACTTGCATTTGCTCACCGTGCGTTCGGAGTTGAACAGTCTTTTTTCACACTGGGAAATGGCACTGCGGTGGTGGCTGAAGCTAGGACGAGGCCGCTCTTGAACACGGCTTGCTACCACCTAGAAAAAAACATCGCTAAGAACTTCCTTACCAGGAGACTGAGACCAGAAGTTCTACAGCTCCAGCACAAAACCCTGAACACCTGATACTAAGAAACAGTGAGCATCAACCTGCAGAGTCCAAGTGTGTGCAGCGCCCACAGTTGTGACAATACTCAACTCAGAGGTGGGTGTGTAATAAAAGAGAATATGAAATAAGAAAAGATGTAAACATGAAAATAGCAGAGACTGGCACCTTTGGTTTGGCCAAAAATGACCCAGTTTGCCAACCTCCCATCCCTCTTTGAAATGTTGGCAGTGACCACCAGTAACACCTGTCACTCTAGCCAGTGACAAGGGAGGTAAGCGGTCACTACTCACTCAGAGGTGGGTGTGGAATAATAGAGAATATGAAATAAGAAAAGATGTAAACATGAAAATAGCAGAGACTGGCACCTTTGGTTTGGCCAAAAATGACCCAGTTTGCCAACCTCCCATCCCTCTTTGAAATGTTGGCAGTGACCACCAGTAACACCTGTCACTCTAGCCAGTGACAAGGGAGGTAAGCGGTCACTACTCTTACTGATACCTCCTCTTCTCACAGCTACAAACATTCTTCTGGGATCCCCTAAATGCCTTCTTGACTTATTTATCTGATAAAGGGTTAAGGAAAGATCTGGCATTTTTAATCCCTAAAGTCTGTGGCTGTGCATAAATCCAAGGGAAGCAGAATCAAAGGGGAAAGAATGAAACTCTCACTGATCGAAAGATCTCTTGATCCTGTCAATGGCAGCCACAGAGGACATGAAGTGATCACATGCAGAATGCCTGAAAGTAGCTAAACATCTGTGAAAACCGCCCAGCTTGGTGCCACGCAAAGATCGGGTGCCCTGTACATGCATTAGGAACTGCATGCCGGTGGAGGAGACATTAGCAGAGCCTTGAAGGGACACTTCCGTCTAGCCTACTACTACTGATACCACACCAGCATTTTGAGTTTGTCTTTATAGGACTTCTGTGGACACCATGGAATGGCACCTGAACAACCAGGACAGAGGACCCACAGAGTGGGCCTGGGCCCATCCTGTCACAGACCTCCCAGGCATAATTCATGACAGTTACACAGAAAATGAGAAATTCACTTATGACACATCCAGAACATGGTTGAAATTCTCTTTCTCCACGGGTCCCTGCACAACACCAAGGGTGAAGACGCAGTCACTCAGCACTCCTCCAGCCTTGTGTTCGTTCTGTCTTCTTCTCCAAAAGCACCTGGGGTCCATGAAACTGCCCAAGATGAGGGGAATGTTCAGGAGGAAGAGGAAGATCAAAATGAGCATCTGTGTCATGCTGGCCAAGCTCTAAGCCTGGGCAGTGGTGGACCATGAGGTGCTGTGTAGAAAAACACATCAAATGGGCACCTATGTATACATGTCTGCTGTTATTACTGTTGCCCACTAGAGAGGACACTGACACATGCCCCTTCATTCCTTTCTGTCCAGGGGGTCCCATTCCCTGGAGGAATCAAAGACACACTCTGCCCTGAGGCTCTGTACCTAAGGTCTTCAGTTCAGGTGATAAACATGGCTTGCAAAATATTGTTCAAAGATATCTCCAGTCTCAGGTGTTGTTGTGCCATTCAGAACAGGCATTAAGGCTCCTGGGAAGAACCTATGTGTAGTAGATTTGACCCAAGGCCAGTGTCAACAAGCTGTTTGTAAGGACGCCATTTGAAATTATGTAAGTGGACTGTATTAGAGCCAAAGTGAGGTGTAACGTTAAGTGAAGGATCAGGAAGGACCTGCACCAGTCAGAGGTCATGTGGACACACTGGGCAGTCTATCCCCAAAGTCCAGGTTAGGGAGAGGCAGCCTCACATGTCCAGCATTCAGCTATCCACAGAGCATTTCACTGCATGGTCCACGCACTAGTACATACCAGTCACATACACAGAATACCCAACCAATGATCATACTTCTCATTGGGTAGAGAACAATTGCAATAGCCTTGAAAACTCCAGAGATTCCCCAAATCACGATGAATCCAGAAATACCCAATCAGTCTCTCGATATCAATATAGAAACTAAGCTGAATATGTGAATTCTAAAACATGACCTGCTTCCCTGTGCTGGTGGTTAATCTCTATCAACTTGACACAAGCTAGAATTGCCTGGGAGGAAGAAATCTCAGTTTAGGAATTTCCTCCATCAGATTTTCCTGTGGCTGTATCTGTGCGACATTTCTTGATCGCTAGTTGATATAGGAGGGCCCAGCCTACTGTGGACAGTGTTATCCCCGGGCAGGTGGGTCTGGGCAGTATAAAAAAGGTATCTGAGCAAGCCAGGGGCAACAAGTGTGTAAGCAGAATTCCTCTGTGGTCTCTACTTCAGCTTCTGTCTTGGCTTCCCGCGATAATCAACTGTAACTTGAAAGATAAAATAAGCCCTTTCTTCCCCAAGTTGGTTTTGTTCAGTGTTTTCTCACCACAACAGAAATCACACTGGAACACCCCCTGATCCTCACTTCCCATGGACCAAAACCGTGTGATGATCCCTTTCTTCACCTGTGTCATTGAGTTCCTCCACCGCTTGTTTTCCTTAGAAGCCAATAGCAGCCAGATTTGCTCTGGATTTAATATGTAAACCGTTCTTGCTCTATTTCCCACTAAGGCATTCTTTGTTTCATTCTAGAATATGTGTCTCCAGAAGAAGAGTATACTGTACAGGGAGTGTGGATTGAGGAGTCCGTGCTGGTGTGGACTGCAAAGACTGTGGCAGAAATGCAGGGCAGCTCTGTGGCGTGCGTGAACCCAACATTTAACGTTGGCATAACTTCCAGTTCTGTGGCAAACAGTCCTGGAGAGCGGTAAGAAGTGCATATGGAGGTCCTTGATGGGTTGTTGACCAACGGGAAAAAAAATCTTCTTTCAAGACATCCAATAAAAACTCCAGTGCACAGGGTTGGGTTTTAGTGTTTCATTTTTAATCATTTTTTTTCTTTTCAGTTCATATTTGAAACGATGAGTTTTATTATGGCATTAGCATGCATGGATAACATTGTACCCTGCTCACAGTTGCTGTTCCCTTACCCTCCCGTGTCGGTCACCATTTTACTGTGGATTCCCTTCCTCACTCTAAGTAGCCAAGTCCTGACTTCATGTGACATGTATGTACACTCCACATTTGAGTGAAAATATGACATTGGCTTCTGTTCCTTTCCTCCTATTATCATCACAGCCCCCCCACTACCTTTAGACCTATTACTCCCCTCACATGGCCTTCTTCTGTTTCCTTGTATACATGTGTACACACACACACATATATACACACATACACACTCACATGCATTGTTAAAATTAGATGTACAAATACAGACAGGACATTTGTTTCCTAAGTCTGACTTGTATAGCCTATGATGATCCCCTGTTTTACCCCCATCCCTGCAAATGGTACAGTTTAGTTCTCCCAACTGAGCAAAACTCCACTGTGTGTGTGTGTATGCGTGTGTACATATATGTAACTGTTCACTTTTTTTGTTAGATGTACCTTTTTGGATAATTTATTTCATATTCATGCAGGCATATAATGTATTTGGAGCCAGTCCACATCCCATTCCCTTCCCTCCAATTCCTCACCTTCTTCTCTCCCGAGTTTTACCTCCCAAATCCACGTTTTCTCTCTTTTTAAATTTAATGCCTACAGAATGTATTTGGTACTGCTTTTTTTTTGAAGCAGGGTCTCCCTGTAGCCCCAGCTGTCCTGGAACTCACTATGTAGACCAGGCCAGCCTTGAACTCACAGAGATCTGCCTGCCTGTGCCTCCCAAGTGCTGGGACTACAGGCGTGCGCCACCATGCCAGGCTTGGTACTGCTTTTATGTGCACAAGTGTGAGACCATCTTCAGGAGCATGGGTAGCCTCTAAGGGACCTTTAGTTAAATTCCAATATATCTTAGAAGGCTTGAACCAACTATATGTTTAATTTTACCACTACTATCATTTATGATTTATGTAGAAGCCGTTTAAGTTATAAAATTGTTGTGCCTGATTTAGTTAAAAATCTCTGTGTACATCTTTAAGTAAGACAACTTGTTGAATGAAACCTTTAAAATTCTAAGAATGGGGGCTGGAGAGATGGCTCAGTGGTTAGGAGCACTTGCTATTCTTCCAGAGGACCTGGGTTCAATTCCCAGCACCCACATGGTGACTCACAGCCATCCATAATTCCAGTCCAGGGGATCCAATGCCATCTTTTGGCCATGGCAGGCTGTGGTGATAACATGCAGGCAGAGCACTCAAACATAATATTTATAATTAAAATATTAATG
>NW_008332816.1:160727-172024 GCF_000622305.1 Nannospalax galili
TAAAATAAATAGGTACAAATAAATTCAGATAAAATTCTTAAAATGCACTGTACAGCAACCATGACCCATCATCCAAGCATAAATAAAATAAGATCGCAAAATTTTTTATTATACTTTTTCTTGACTTACTCTTCTGTTGATGGTATTCTAAGCTGATTTTGTATCTTGAATATTCTAAAAAAATGCTACAATAAATATGGATGTACAAGTCCATGGTCTGCTGACTTATGTATGACTTATGCTGACTTCAGGATGATCACAGGAGAGGTGTAGACAGATCATACAATAGATCTACTTTTAGTGATTGAAGCAGCTATATACTGTTTCCATGGTGATGGCTTTGGTTTGCACTCACACGGGAACTCTGCATGAGATCTTTCCCTCCTACATGCTTAACAATTTTTGGTCTTTTTAAATGATATCTATTCTCCCTGGAATAATAGAATCTCAAGTAGTTTTTAATTTTTTTTTATTTTATGTGTATATTTGAGTACCTTCATGTATGTATGTATGTATGTATGTATGTATGTGCACCATGTGCATGCAGTGCCCACACAGGTCAGAAGAGGGTGTCAGGTCTTTAAGTGGAGCTACAGGTGGCTTTGAGCTGCCATGTGGTTGTTAGGAACTGAACCCAGGTCTTCAGCAAGCAGCAGTAGACTTCCCAGTGTCAGGACCTCACTCTTAGCAGATGAGCCATCTCTCCAGGCACCTCAGTGAAGTTCGTTTTGGTTTGCATTTTCCTGATAACTAAGGATATGGAATATGATGAGATATGCGAACAGAATACTTTGTGGGAAAATAATGAAGCAGGAAAGGAAGAGATGATCACCAAGGCCTCGATGATCACACACTGCAGCACTCTCGCACTAAGAAGCAAGCCTCCAAGTTAAACACTTGAACAGCAAGTGACATCTAGCCTTGAAACTGATGCACAGAAACATTTATATTATGCCACTACACAAAAAACACCTTTAAGCCAGGTGTGGTGGTTCACGCCTTTAATCCCAGCACTTAGGAGGCACAGGCAGGTGGATGTCTGTGAGTTCAAGCCCAGCCTGGGCTACACAGTGAGTTCCAGGCCAGCTGGGGCTACAGGGAGACCCTGTATCAAATAAAAAAAATACCAAAAATAAAATCACCTTTAGTACTTCTTATGTTAACAAACTTTTAACAAAGACCCATGAGTCTCTTTCAAAAGAGATTTTATAGTTCCACAAAATGATGATGGTCACCAGTTGATCAAAATTGAAATGTCTTACTGAGATCATCTTAACATGTGTTCCCTCTCTTCTCAATGCTTCTCTTATCTTACACATGAAGTTCAAGGATCTCCTGTGATCTGCACAAACTGAGGCCCAGTTAGCTCGGCCCGCACCCCATCCTCCTCTGTAGCTTACAGAAACTCTTCAGTGCACACTGCCAAACGGAGTCCGACGGCGGGGTCTGGTGATGTCCTTTCCACCCCTTCACCAGACCTTCCCTCTCCCTCCTGGGTTCCACCAGACTGACTGCTGTCAGTCCTTCGGGACTCTGCTGTCCTACCCAGCACGGAGCACTGCCTTTCCCCTCACCTGCACACACTACTTTATTTTCCAGAGAGCAGCAGTAAACTTCCCCAAGCCAGGCAGACAGCATCAGAGAAAACAGTCACCAGAGCATGGAGACAAGTCTTGTACTGTATCCTAATATGGTGGTTATGTGCTAACTGTAGATCTGTCAGTTAAAATTTATGAATTTTATCAATATGAGTTCATGAAGATGATTTCTCCCTGAATTTTTGAAGAGAATTTCTCTCTGACCTTAATAAAATGATGAAACATTTGGGGGCAAAGATGCAAATGAGGAGGCTGGAGGCCAAGATGGAGAAGACCTCCACAGCCACCATGACCTTCCCCTTGGTGCTGTGGTAGACAGGGAGGAAGGTGACCCAGACACTGCAGAACACCAGCATGCTGAAGGTCAGGAACTCGGCTTCGCTGAATGTGTCAGGCAGGTTTCTGGCCATGAAAGCCACAGAGAAGGTTCCCAAGGCCAGGGAGCCCAGGTATCCCAGGACACAGTAGAAGACAGTGACTGAGCCTTTGTTACACACAATGGTGATGTGTTCTCGCTCAGATTGTGGATCAATGACAATAAAGGGAGGAGAAGTTCCCATCCAGGCTCCACAGAGAATAAGCTGGATCAGGGTGCAGATGGGAATGATGTAGCTAGGTGTCCCTGACACCAACAAGCCCCTCAGCCTTCTTCCTGGAGCAGTGAACTTGAAGGCCAGAACCACAGTAATAGTTTTGGCCAAGACAGTGGAAACAGCCACGGTGAATGCAAGTCCAAATGTGGTCTGCTGCAGGATGCAGGTGACGGTGTTGGAATGGCCAATGAAGAGCAAGGAGCAGAGAAAACAGAAGGTGAGGGAGAGGAGCAGGATGTAGCTGGGAGTCTGATTATTGGCCTTCACAATGGTAGTGTCTAGGTGTTTCACAAAAACTCCAAGTATAACAACTGTGAGTGCAGTTAAGAATAAGGCTGTGCAGGCCAGAGCCATCCCCAAGGGGTCTTCATAAGCCAGATAGGTCACAGCTCTCTGGAAGCAGTGATCTCTCTCTGCAGTGTACTTGTCATCTGGACAGTTCAGGCACTCAATCATGTCTGCTGGAGAAAGGAAAGCATGACCCAGGCTTAGCTTTTCTTGTTGACAGGATACTTCCCGAGAGTTGGGGAGGGCTTTGCAAAATTTACATTGTTTGTTGTTATAAACACAGTTAAAGATGATCACTGTTTGGTAATATTTCTGACTTAAAATACCAGTCATCTTTATGGTCAGGTGTGGGAGACAAGCTTGAGCCTAGGGTGATATTGCAACTGTCAGGGTCAAGTGGCTTCCAGGAATCCAGTCTCTGTAATCTGAAACCCAGTATGCTAATGAGGCATCCTACCCTCTATTCTGTGATAAGACGTTAAGTCCGTTATGCTAATAGGATGATACTAATAAGGTATCCTACTTCCTCTACTGTGATAGGATGCTAAACCTGTTATGCTAATGAGGTATCCTACTTGCTGTGCTGTGATTGGACCACTACCCCTATATAAGCTTGTGCCTTCCTGCAATAAAGCAGACCTGTGTCACTGAACCTGGTCTCCTGTGTCTGAATGCAGATCCACTAACACAGTCTCCTCACCAGCCCTGGGGTCCAGGACCAGGCAGAAGTAGTGACGACAGGAGGCAGCACAGGGCAAGCAAAAGAGCTGCCTCGGCACCAGGCGAGCAGAAGAGTGGCCTCAGCCCAGGGTGAGTGGAGGAGCAGCCTCAATGCCCATGAGAATGAAGGAGCGGCACCCACGAGAATGGAGGAGTGGCCACCGCTGGCGGTGACCGCAGTCAGGGACATGAATTATTTATTCTTATTTATCTTACATGTTCATGAGATATTATCTTGCATGAAAGCAAATTTAGCTCACTCAGTACATTTAAGATGTTATGATAAAACAGCTTAGACTGGGTAATTCACTGAAGTCTAAATTTATTAATCTCAGTTCTGTTGACTGTGAAGTTCAACATCACAGAGCCCATGGATTCAAAGTCCAACACATTCCGTGTGCCTCGGGAGTGGTATCCTATAGCCATGTCCTCATGGGACACATACAAGTCCCCCTGGATTCTTGTTCATTGGGGACAATAATCTTATTAATGAAAGTAAAGACCTCAGAAGTATTCAAATTAAATAGATGATTCTGCTGTTAAATACACAGCTAAGATTGGATACTCTAAAATCAGTCACATCCAAAGTCATCTCTATCTTTCATCACATACATGCAGTATTTAATTTGAAAAATTACTGGCAAAATTTATATCAATATGAACAGCTCTCCACCAAGGGGATAAAACTAGACAAATCCTTGTTTGTTTCAATGACCTAAGCAAGACATAATTGTACATAATGAAACTAATCATGTCACATGCTACTTAAATAATAATTTAAAAGAATACTAATACTGAGCTATGTTCCCAACTTTATGGTCTGGAATCTTTTCAAGGTAAGTCTTGAAAGATGAATTATCCCCTTCATTCTCTGTCTGATTCTATCAAGCATCTCTGTCCCTGGCTCTTATAACTCTATAGGAAGGTTCATCACAGAGCTGGGACTTGTGCAAATGTCAAGTATTCATTTTGCAATGTTATACCAGGTTTGGACTAACAGAAGACCTATGCTAAGATCCATCACCACCCTCTTCCAAAGAACTGCCCTATATTTATGTCATGTTATCTGCAGTCTGAATCACATAAGGAGGCTTCTCAACCACACTCCTCTGTACACTTCTCAGCTGGTGATGTGTATTCTAGAATAACAATAAGGAAACAATTCTTCTTACTGGAAAGTAGAAATAAGACATCACACATAGACTAGAGAGCCGATTCCCAGTAACTATGGGTTCTGTAATAAGCATAAGCAATAGAAGAAACCAATGATATATGTGAATAAATCATCAAGATATTGATCTATAGAGGCTGAAGAGCAGGGACTAAGCACATACTGTGCTTACTTTCTTCATAGATACTGAGGGACTGAATGGGTAATTTTGGAGTCATCATGAATTGTAGAATTTCTAGTGTTGCCATGGTGTAATCCAAAAGTTCCACTGAAAATCTAGAATTTTGTGGGGTGGGGAGGTCTAGAGACCTACACTTCGAAACATGGAGATCACTGGGAAAAGAGGTGGAGCCATCACCATATTGGACACAGGGAATGGAGCCTCAAACCTGATAGACACCGTGGGCAGGATGCACTGATGGTAGGCATTTCAAATATAAGACTATTCATGCCTTTGTAAGTCACCCTTTCCTGGATGTCATATAAACCAGGCAAAACCCAAATAAAATGTATTATGTAGGTTTTGTCCATCCGTGTCAGGACTGAGAGACCCTGAGTGAGTGTGGGTCTCTCAGAGGAGAGGAGAAAATTTAGTGCAACACATGGCTATTGGTTTTTACACAATGGGAACCACAGTTCTTAGACAGGTATTCTGTACATTAGATTGGTGTGCAGTAGTACATGGGACATACAGTGAATGCTCAATGGTTGGATGCTGTATATGTGAGGCTGCCTCTCCCTTACTTGGACTGTGGGGATAGAATGCCCTGTGTCCAAGAGTGGGTTTCAACCACACTCTTAATGTCCAGTAAGTGCCGTCTTCATCTCTTCTATGAATCACGATGACTCCAAAATTACCCATTCAGTCCCTCAGACATGAAAAAGATCCATCCCTGGCTGGCAAGGGTCCTTCTGGAGTTTTCACATATTTTTTGGATCTCCTGATACAATCCACTTACATCACTTCAAATGGTGTTCAGATAAACAGCTTGTTGACACTGGGCCAAATCTACCCAACAAGTGTTCCTCTCGGGCTTGAATGTCTGTGGGTGGCAGTGACATCATGGCACCCGAGGCTGAGCCGATTCTCAAACATATTTTTCCAACTTATGTTTATCACCTGGACTAAGGACCTCAGCTGCAGAGCCCCAGGGTAGAGAGTGTCCCAGATTCCTCCAGGGGAGAGGAGCCACCTGGAAAGAAACAAAGGAGGAGTGTGGGTGGCCGCCACTCACCAATAGCAGTAAAAGCAGATATGTACATGTACAGGTGTGCCTGTCTGGTATGTTTATCTTTACAGCATCTCACAATCCACCCTGCTTAACCTTAGAGCGTTGCAGACATGAAACAGACGCTCACTTTGAGTTTTCTCTTTTTCCTCCCAAAGATTCACCTCCTTGTATCCGGTTTCACTGAGCCCAGGTGCTTTTGGAGCCTGAAAAATAACGAAGACAAGGATGGAGATGTGATGAACGACAGTGCCAACACCGTCAGTGCAGAACACAAACCCATGGAGAGAGAATATTTCAACCACACTCTTAATGGCCAGTAACTGCCGTCTTCATTTCTTCATTTTCTGATTATCATCACGAAAGGTACAAAAGAGGTCTGTGTAGAAGATCAGCATTCTGTCTTCCATTTAACCTCCCACTCACGAGTTGAGTGAAGACAGCACTCTGCCTTGATCCATCATAGACATCCCTCCTCATGACATGCAGCATGGTACCGCATCCAGTGATGCGCCAGTTAAGCAAACTCCAAGCCTATGGAATGAGGTCAGTGCTGACAGGCCTCTCAAGGGTCCTTCAAGGGTCTGCTAATGTTCCCTCCATCAGCATGCAATTCTTTAATGCCTACACAGGGGCCATGAATGATTGTGTGGCTCCTAATTGGGTAAATGTGTCACAGATATTTAGTTATTTCCAAATATTCTGTGGAGGATCACTTCATGTCCTCTGAAGCTGCCATTGAAGACAGGACCAAGAGATCTGCTGACCTTGCAATTTTCACTGATTTCCGGTAGATTCTAGTTTACTTGGACCTATGCACAGGCACAGGTTTTAGGAACTACAAGTGTCATACCTTTACTTGACAGTCTGTTCAATAAGTCATCTAGGGCATTCCAACAAAATCTTTGTAGTCCTGTGAGAAGAGGTAATATCACTAAGAGTACTGACTGTTAACCTCCCTTTCCATTTGCTACAGTGACAGGTTTTGTCTGTAGTAGTTTCCAACATTAGAGTACAGATGGAAGGTTTACAAAGTGGGTCATCTTTCCCATTCTTAAAGATACCTACTTATACTTTTCTCCTGTTTACATTTTTGCTTATTTTATATCTCTTGACATTTATACTGCATTTACCTCTATTTTCTCTTTTCAGTGATTTTATTAAGTTTATTTGTATACTGTATAAAAAGTTTTAAAGGGGCTGGAGAGATGGCTCAGTGTTTAAGAGCACTAGCTGCTCTTGCAGAAGACCCAGGTTCAAATCTCAGAACTCACATGGTGGTTAACAACCATCCATAAATTCAGTTCCAGTAGATCCAACACCCTCTTCTGGGTGTACTTACATACACACAGGGATGGCACTCATATACATAAAATAAATTTCAAAAAATCAAGCCAGGCATGGTGGCATATGCCTTTAATTCCAGCACTCGGAAGGCAGAGGCAGGTGGGTCTATGTGAGTTCAAGGCCAGCCTGGTCTACTTAGTGAGTTCCAGGCCAGTTGGGGTTATAGGGAGACCCTGTCTCAAAAAGATGAAAAAAACAACAATTTTTAAAATATTTTATTATACTTATTTTATGTATATGAGTGTATTGCCTGCATGTATGCAAGTGCACCTGTGCTGTAGAATGCCTGCAAATTTCAGAAGAAGGTGTCAGATCCCTTAGAACTAGATAGTTGTTAGCCTCCATGTGGGTGCTTAGAAACAAACCCTGGTCCTCTGCAAGAGCAGCTAGTGCCCTTAACTGCTGAGTCATCTCTCTAGCCTCTTATCTGCTATATCTAATTGCATAGACTCACACAAAGACACTAAATAATTCTGTTGGTCAGAATCTATAGATATCTTCATTTTATGACAGGAGGTGGTACTGTGATGCTTCCTGTTGCCAGTATCAGGCTGGGTGGGGAGTGGGAAGTGCAAAGTGGGAAGTATCCAAAGCAGCTTCTATGGGGAGTGTGATGCTGACATGCCCACCATATCCCATATTTGTGACTTATAGAAAAGTAGAATTTGTGGAAATGACTTTTCTGGGAATGCATCTCATAACAAGCCTTTACAAACTGAATTTTTTTATTACCCTGTAAACCAAGTTAATTATATGTTTTGAGAAGATTTAGAACTATGCACTCATTCTGTTTACCTACTGTGTATTCCGCTTGTTTAGAATGAATTGACCTTTAAGAAAAACAATACAGCCAGTCTTACAATGCTTTGAAATCCCAATGTAGTCCCTCATATAAGATAAGCTGAATGGGTAGCTTATACCATGTCTTCTAGTTCTCCTTTCTGAGTCAGTTAATATAGACTCAGAACAATATAGATATGGATGCAATGTGGTCATTAGACCTAAGACCCTCCTGTCAAAAGCAGAGATGATGTTGAAAACAATGTGTCTCCCACAAGTGTGGGCATGGGTTGATGACCTCTGTCTATAGCTTTATATACTCTTCTGGGCCACCAGAATATCCAGAATAATCCCAGCACTCGGGAAGCAGAGGCAGAGGCAAGTGGATCTCTGTGAGTTCAAGGCCACCCTGGTCTACATAGTGAGTTCCAGGATAGCTGGGGCTAGAGGGAGACCCTGTCTCAAAAAGACCAAAAAAAAAATTTTTTTATCCAAACACTGAACCCTCCAAAATACCCAGAAGACTTTTTTCTGGCAGGACTTGGATGGATGTATTTTAACTGTGAAACCTTGGCATCTAACTATAAGACTTTGAAGAACAGTTCATCCAAAGTCTCACTGGAATGGTTAACTCTGCAGAGTTCTGACTTGGCCTTCAGTGATGGGAGTTACGATCTATACAATGCTGGGTATGTGGTGGCCCACACCCTCCATGAGATGCTTCTTCAACAAGTAGATTTTCAGCCAGTGGAAAAGAGGGAAGGACTGAAGACTTCCTGCTGGGAGGTACTGTGTCTTCCTCTGAATGGCATATGCTGTCAGAGCTGTGACATTCTTTTTAAAACTTATAGGAAGTATCAGCTAAGCATGGTGGTGGGTGTCTTTAGTCCCAGCACTCAGGAGGTTAAGGTAGGTGGTTCTCTGTGAGTTCAAGGCCAGCCCAGTCTACATAGCAAGTCCCAGGTCAGCTGGGACTACAGGAAGACCCTGTCTCAAAAAGACAAAAAAAAAATTACAGCAAGCATCATATATGTATATCATATATATGTGTGTGTATTTATGTTTCTTTTATGTATTTGAGTATTATTTAAATTAATTAATTTCCTTTTATTATGCATATGAGTACCTTTCCTGCATGTATGCAAATAGACCACATGCATGCAATGCCATCAAAGGCCAGAAGAAGGTGTTGGAATTGGAATCATGGAGCTATTAGCCACCATGTGTGTACTGGAAACCAAACAAGAGCAGCCAGTGCTCTTAACCATTGAGCCGTCTCACCAGCCCATGAAATGTGGCATTCTTTAAGAATTCCTCAGATAAACCCGGCATGGTAGTGTTCACCTTTAATCCCACCACTTGGGAGACAGAGGCAGGTGGATCTCTGTGAGTTCCAGGCCAGCCAGGGCTACATAGTGAGACCCTGTCTCAAAAGAATCCCTCAGATGCATAAACCAAGTAACCTAGGACAAACTTCCAAAAATAGAAGGATTCCTGTCCTTTTTCTTAACTGCCTAGGAGGTAAAACTAGATGTAAACAGACATCGTGAATGAGAAGGCAATGGGATGGGGGATGGTATTTTTCAACAAAGAACAGTGATTTTTGATGGAGGGCCTCAACACCATGCACATCTGTTCTCAATATTTGAGATGTAAGTAGTCTTTTCTCATGAGTCCCTTGAATGACAAGATGATTCCTTGATATTTTCACTGCCAAAGGTGCTGTTCAATCTAGCGGATAGTTTGCATAGGTGGTCTCAACTAATTCTGCCGTGAGTATAGGTTCGGAGGACCTCTCTTCTTGATGCTGAGACTGATCATAGAGGAAATATTGTTGACACTTAGCTCAATACCAGGCTTGTTTTTTGTCAGATATGTTTTGGCAGTTTCTTCTGAGAGAACTGATGTTTTAGAAACATGATAACTGGGTCTGGAGAGGTGGCTCAGCGATTAAGAGCACTGATTGCTCTTGCTGAGGACCCAGGTTCGATTCCCAGCACCTACATGGCAGCTAACAACTGTCCGTAACTCCAGTTCCAGGAGATCCAACAATTTCTGATCTCCGAGGGCACTGCACAACCCAGGTGCACTGCCACACATGCAGGCAATATACTTATACACAGACTAAAAAATAATAAATAAACAAACAAAAATATGACAATTTTGTTTATTAATTTTTATCCACTGGGTACCTTCAATGGGCTGCATTTTGAGGGAAAGATGAAAGAAAATAAGATGAGTTCAGGACTTCAGATGTTTTGACTTAAGGTATGGGCATACTACATTGTAAAATACCTGTCTTTCACCTGTACTCCTTCCTGAAGAAGAGCCAATTCACTAATCCTGTTGGAGACACAGTGAATATGAATGAGAAAGAGAATGTGAAGCAGAATATGACAATGTCAGCGTCTGAAATTCTCCACAAGGTCTTGGACTCAAGGTGAAAATAGGAAACTTTAGCCCACATTTTCCCTGGTATCAACAGTTGAATTTACCTGAAGATGTGAGAGAATAGGCCACAGGCAGTAAGCAGGTGGGTGGGACATAATTGTAATGCCCTACACTTGACATAAATAACCAAAACCTACTGGTGCTGTGTGCGTCTCTTCATAGTGAAGTAAAATATATTGCCATTTAAGGATTCACTTTCCAGCTTCTTAGATTTTTTTTTCAGTTTTAATTTTTATATACGTATTTATTTAATTTTAATTTAACTTCTTTTAATTTTATGTGTATGAGTGTTTTACCTGTATGTATGCAAGTGCACTCGTGTTGTGCAATGCCCCTGGAGGCCAGAAGGTGGTGTTGGATCCCCTGGAACTGGAGTTATGGATGGTTGTTGGCCACCATGTGGGTGTTAAGAACCGAATTAGGATCCTCTGCAAGAGCAGCCAGTGCTCTTAACCACTGAGTCATCTCTCTAGCCCCCCAAGTTTTACTGCTTTTTTTTGAGACAGGGGTCTACCTGTAACCCCAGCTCACCTGGAACTCACTATGTAGACTGGGCTGGCCTCATCTCACAGAAATCCACCTGTCTCTGTCTCCCAACTGCTAGGATTAAAGGCATGTGCCACCATGCCCAGCTCAAGCTTTACTTTTTAAAAATGGATATAAAAGTGTTGATTGGCTACTTTCACCATTATGTATAATACAGTGCACAATGTAAAGTTGGATAACATTCTGATTGCTACAAAGTTAATTTCCTGTCTTCTGCTAGGAACTCAAATAATGGAAAGACTGAAATCCATGTAAGGATTGATTTGGGGTAAGTAAAGTGTGCTGGATAGCTTTAGTGTCAACTTGACACACCTGGGTTGAGGGAGCCTCAATCAGGAAATTGCCTCTATTGGACTGGCCTGTGGCCATGTCTGAAGGGCATCTTCTTGATGAGTGATGTGGGAGGGCCCAGACCACTGTGGGTGGTTCCACCCCTGGGCAAGTGGGCCTGTGTTGCATAAGAAAGCAGGCTGAGCAGGGGCCAAGAGAGCAAGCCTGTAAGCAGCGTTCCTCCATGGCCTGTGCTCCAGCTCCTGCCTCCAGGTTCCTGCCCTGAGTTCCTACCTTGGGCTCC
>NW_008332816.1:180907-196629 GCF_000622305.1 Nannospalax galili
GCCCAGCCCACTGTGGGTGGTGCCACCCTTGGGCAGGTGGGCCTGTGTTGCATAAGAAAGCAGGCTGAGCAGGGGCCAGGGGAGCAAGCCTGTAAGCAGCGTTCCTCCATGGCCTGTGCTCCAGCTCCTGCCTCCAGGTTCCTGCCCTGAGTTCCTACCTTGGGCTCCCTGATGAACTGCGACCTGGGAGTTGTACGACAAATAAACCCTTTCCTCCCCAAGTTGGTAGTGGTCAGAGTGTTTTGTCACAGCAATGAAGAACAGACTAAGACAGTAATCATACAGATTAGTAACTTATTTTGTTTTTAAAATATTCCATTTATTATTATTATTATTATATTATTTTATGTGTATGAGTGTTCTGCCTGCATGTATGTATGTGCACCCGTGTTGTGAAAAGCCTGCAGACACCAAAAGAGGGTGTTGGATTCCATGGAACTGGAGTTACGAATAGTTGTTAGATGCCATGTGGGTACTGGGAACTGAACCTTAGTCCTCTGCAAGAGAGGTCAGTGCTCTTAACCACCGAACAATCTCTCCAGTCCTGCAGGATAATTTATATTGTACCATTTTGTTCATGTATTCATATCAGAGGGTCCTAAATGGCCCATATCTCTAACTTACCTATGAGCTATTGTGGATATCATAACCTTTTACTACACCCCTTTCAACTTTCTGGAAAAGATTGGTTTGCTAAAGAACCCTTTAACTGTCCACTTATGTCTTGCTTAGCTCATCAAAATATACAAGGATTTGTCTAGTTTTCACTGCCTGGTGGAGAGCTGTTGGTAGTGATATAAATTTTTTCAAATAAATTTTTCAATATAAATGTTTTCAGTAATTTTTCAAATAAAATACTGCATGTATGTAATGAAAGAAAGAGATGACTTTTGATGTGGCTGATTTTAGAGTATCCAGTCTTACCCATGTATTTAACAGCAGAATTATCTATTTAATCTGAATGATTATGACTTCGGGAAATTTGTAAACTTAAACTGAAGTGATCTCTTAGATTGTTCAGAATGAAGCAATCACCTGAACATGGGCTTACTACCTATGATATTTGTTTTGATGAATATTTTAAAATTCCAGTTATAATTATTTTATTTCTGTATCCACAAAATCAACCTAAAAAGTCAGAATGGTCTCCTGCATAACAGTTAAAAATAAATTCACAGGGGCTGGAGAGATGGCTCAGAGGTTAAGAGCATTGACTGCTCTTGCAGAGGGCCCAGGTTCGATTCCCAGCACCCACATAGTGGCTATGAACCATCCTTAATTCCAGTTCCAGGGGAATCTGAAGGCCTCTTCTAACCTCCACGGCATTGCACAACACGGGTGCACTCACATATATGCAGGCAATACACGCATACACATAAAATAAAAATGCCAGGCGTGGTGGCGCACGCCTTTAATCCCAGCACTTGGGAGGCAGAGGCAGGCAGATCTTTGTGAGTTCGAGGCCAGCCTGGTCTACATAGTGAGTTCCAGGACAGCTGGGGCTACAAGGAGACCCTGTCTCAAAAAAAGACAAAATAATAATAATAATAATAAATAATAATAATAATAATAAAATAATAAATTCACATTGACTAGGTTGGAAGATGGTGCACTAGAGACAAACATCACTATACCTAGGCATCTGGAAGAAATTCTGATCTGTAACTCCAAAGAAGGAGAAAGGTTGTGGAGTAACTGTAGTTGATAAAAGACTGTGAGAGGTTCTAGTGAGATGGTTCAGAGGGAAATAGATATTTATTGCCAAGCCTGAGGACCTGAGTTGGATCCTGGGGACCCACATGGTAGAAGAGAGAACCAACTCCCTCAGGTTGTCCTCTGACCTCCAAACACAGTGCTATGGCACCTGTGCATGTGCACTCACATGCAAACACACACATACATGCAAACACACATAGACACACACATGCAAACACACACACACAACTTTATGCATCCTGGGTAAAGATGAGTGATAAGAAACACAAGCTAAACACATAGAAAATATATTCAATAAAATTATAGTGGGAAAATTTCTCCAAATCCAGGGAAAGGGAAGACCACCCAGATACAGGAGACATTTACAGTGCCCAAAACACAGCATCATAGTAAACGTCCTGAAATCATATTATAGTTAAAACACTAAGTGTACAGAACAAAGAAAAGATATTGAAAGTTGCAGCTGAGACGTTACATACGCAGGCAAATCCGTGTGCAAAACAGGTTTCTCCCCCAGACACCGCGGGAGGAGTGGGGAGCAGGGTGATGAATTTCAAGCTCTTGGAGACAACATACATTCTCAGCAATTCATTCAAAATGTTCGTACATTTGACTTCTAAAATGTATTGAGATATGACTGTTTCGTTAGCTATAGGTATATAGAAAATAAGTTTATTATTTGCACAATATGCTCAAACACTATAGATATGAAATATGTAAATTCTGTCTGTTACCAGCAGATCTTATTTCCCTCAGATCCCCCGTGCTGTGTGCAGTGTTGCTTGCAGTCCTGGATTTAGAGAATCCCATAAGGAGGGAAAGGCAACCTGCTGCTTTGATTGCATCCCCAGTCCAGAGAATGAGTTTACCAATGGGGCAAGTGAGTATATGCTATAGAGAGAAATTCTTTAGATGTATTACTTCCCCCCGCTCTACCAACTTGGACCTTGAAAGGATCTATAACAGACTGGCAAAGATAAAATAGATTATTTTCTTTTTTGAATTTATTTATTATTTAATGTGTATGGATGTATTGCTTGCAATAAGTACACCAGTATCTGGGCAAGAAAAGTGTATCATATCCCCTAGAACTGGAGTTACAGGTGGTTGTCAGCCACCATGTGGGTGCTGGAAATCAAACCCAGGTCCTCTGCAACAGCAGCCAGTGCTCTTAACTGATGAGCCATCTCTCCAGCCCCTGTTATTTTTTATTTATTTTATGCATATGAGTGTATTGCCTACATGTAGATAGATGTACCCATGTTCTGCAATGCCCATGGAAGCCTAGAACTGGAGTTACAGATGGTTGTTAGATGCTATGTGGGTGCTGAGACTCAAACCTGGGTCCTCTGCAAGAACAGCCAGTGCTCTTATCCACTGAGCCATCTCCCCAGTCCCTCAATTATTTTCTTTTAAAAAAATTAGTGAAGGTTTTGCCTGCATGTAAGCATAGCACAGGTGCAGTGCTGGCAGAGGTCAGAAGAGGACATTGGCTCCTTTGGATCTGGAGTTACAGACAGTTGTGAGTCATGATGTGGGTGCTAGGATCTGAACCCAGGTCTTCTGGAAGAGCAGCCACTCCTCTTAACTGCTGAGCTATCGCTCCAGACCCCTTGATTCTTTTCTTAATGTAATCATTTAACACATGATCAATAATAATTTCTGGGAACAGCACTCACTCTATTTCTCAAACCAGATCTTTGGCTTTTTCTAGAAATATTGCAGGTAGTGTTTCCTCAAGAGAGCTGTTCTGAGAACCAAACAGCAATGTGTGTGTGTATCTCCCTGGGGGAGGGCCACACATGGCATTACCCACACCTGTTATTCTTCTTTGAACTTCCATAGTCTGAAGTTATGAATCTTACACAACTTTATCTTACTACTGCCCAGGAAAGTTTCTGACAAAGAGCAGATGCTCAGATATGCTGTGTTTAGTTGAATAAATATGTGATTTTTGCTTGTTTTGTTTTGAGACAGGGTCTCCCTGTAACCCCAGCTGGCCTGGAACTCTCTACGTAGACCAGGATGGCCTTGAAATCACAGAGATTGGCCTGCCTCTGCCTCCCAGGACTGGGATTAAAGTTGTGCCCCACGATGCCTGGCTAAATATGCTTTTTATGGTGTCGGACATGGTCTTGGTACAGCAGGTGATGAATATATTTTATGTTGTCATGGAGTTCACAGGTAAGGTAGACAACATAAAGACATGAATTCAAGATAGTGCCACAAGGCTGTCCTAAGTGCATGCAAAGAGACCTGTGGGAGGATGTAAGTGTTGGTATCTATGTGTTTAAAATGTTCCTGTGAGTTTTTTGAAACTATTGTTCTTGATAGTACAACAGATAAGTGAAGAGTGGGACTCATTATTGAGGAAGTTGTTAGAAATAATTAAATACAACAAAGGAAAAGTTTATGTACTACCCAGAGCACCAGCTAACAAAAGGATCAATGTGATCTGAAGTTAAAGGATATAGGGATAGATATGATGATATGGTGTAGAAATGGGACAGAAGACCTGTAGTACAGGTTTTTAACAGTATTGTTTGAGAATTTCACGCATGCATATACTGTGTTTTCATCATAGCCACTCCCCATTCCCTCCCTTCCAATTCCTCTCCTATCCCCCACCCCCAAATTTACCTCTCAACTTCATGTGCTCTCTTTTTAAAGCTTATGCTGCTAGTATGTGCATGGGTGTATAAGACCACCTATTGGAGCATCGATAGATTCTCAAGGCCTCATCCCTGAAGGAAACTGACTCCCTCCCCGCAGCATCCATCAATTACCTGTAGCTCCTTAGCTAGGAAGGGACCATCATGAGCCCCTCTACCATTGATGCTGGAATTTTGACTGGCCAACTTGATTGTCTGAAGGTTTTATAATGCAGTCATGGCTGCTGTGACTTCATGTGTGCAATGGCCCTGTCATGTTCAGCAAAAACTGTTTCATGCTGTCATCCATTATGACCTCTGGCTCTCACAATATTTCTGCCCCCTCTTCCATGGTGATCCCTAAGCCTTGGGAGGCAGGGATGTGATACAGATGTCCCATTTAGAACTGAGCCCTCTACAATCTCTTATCCTCTGCATGTTGATCAGTTATGGGTCTCTGTCTTAATCACTATCTACTGAAAAGAAAAAAGAAGCTTCTCTGATGAGGGTAGAGATGACCTAATTTATAGGTATAGTGATAAGTCATTGGGAGTCAATGCAATAACAGAATAACTTATTAGAATAATAGTATTAGGTTCTCTCCTAGGGTCTATGACCTGACCAGTCTTGAGTTTTTGGTCCAGTTAATAGTATTAGGCATGAGCTATATCTTGTGGAGTGGGCCTTAAAGACAACCAGAAAATGGTTGGTTGCTCCCATAACATCCATGCCACTAATTCATCAATAGGCATATCTTGCCAGGCCAGTTGTTATGGTAGCTCATAAGGTACACAGCTGGAAAAAACTGTTGGTGACTTTTCTGCTCTGGTAGCATGCATAGAACATTTCAAACCATGAAACCTAAGCAATAGGGATGAAGCTCCAGGTCAGTACCAGCTTGAATTTTCCATGACCTATGAGTCAAGCATGTGGTGTTTTCAGCCATAGAGTCTTACTATCTAGTTCTGCAGAGTAACCAAGAGTCATGGCAATCGCTGGTACTGTTTGTGGAGTTCATGAGACCCCACTGACCAACAACTCAGAAAGAGGTAAGCCATGTCTGACACCAGGCTTTTTAATTGATAACCTGTGTCTTCTGGGAGAGGTATTGTTTCCCATTTTAGGGTAACTCCGTTTATGTATTTATGTATGTATTTTAGGCAGATTCTACAGTAGCAGGTTTCCATAAAGATTTTTAAAGATCTTTAGTGTTATATCCCGCCTCATACTCCATGCTCTAATCAGCTCTCCCACTCCCCACCCCCTTTAGCCCTTCCTGTCCCATCAGTCCCCTTTTCCTCTTCATACTGCCTACATTCTATCCCCATCCCTTCAATTCTCTCCACAACCATTCCTAGTCTCCTGATTTCTAAGGGTACTCCAATTTAAACACGCACATCTAAAGATTCAAAACAAGCATCCACCTATGAGAGAGAACATGTGGAATTTGTCTTTCTGGGTCTGAGTTACCTCACACAGAATTATCTCCAGCTCCATCGAATTTCATAATTTCTTTTTTCTTTACAGCAGAATAATATTCCATTGTGTATGTGTATCACACTTTCATTATCCATTCATCAGCTGATGGACATCTGGGCTCTTTCCATTTTCTGACTATTGTGGATAGAACAGGCATGAACTTGGATGAGCAGTATCTCTGCAGTAAGAAACAGAGTCCTTTGGGTATATTCCCAGGCGTGGTATAGCTGGATCACATAGTAGATACATTTCTATCTTTTTAAGGAACTCCAACACAGAGTTCCATGGTGGCTGTTCTCCTGTGCCTTCCCACCAGCAGTGACTAAATATTCCCTTTTCTGCACATCCACACCGGGTTCTGTTGTCATTTGTTTTTGGGTTTTTTTTTTTTTTTTTTTTTTAGGCATTCTGACTGGGATAAGATGAAATCTCAAAGTAGCTTTAATTTGTGTTTTCTTGATGGTTGAAGATGTTGACCATTGAAAAAATATTTGTTAGCCATTTGTATTTGATCGTGTGTGTGTGTGTGTGTGTGTGTGTGTGTGTGTGTACACGTGCCACAGGCTGTGCATGTAGAGGTCAGAGGACATCTTGCAAGAGTCTTTTTTCTCCTTCCATCACATAAGTTCTGTGGATCAAATTCAGGTTGTCAGGTTTGGCACTAAGCACCTTCACCTACTGAACCATCACAACAGTCCTTATAGTTAAGATCTTTTATTACAGCCCCCAATGAATAATATCAGAATAAAACAGATAAAAACACTATCCTATTGGAAAGAAAATTATTAAAATTATTCACATCATACTATTGTATAAATATATAATCCAAATTAATGAATCACTTATTGACTTTATTGGTTGCTAAATACAGGGTTGCAAAAAAAATTATTTTCCATTTTTACTTGTTCTGTTGTATGAAAAAGAACTTTGAAAAGAGGACATTTATGATATTTAAATATAATGACATACTTAGAAAAAATTAAGCTAAGCTGTAATTAAAGTAAAAAAAATTAGGGGATGGGACTGGAGAGATGGCTCAGAGGTTAAGAGCACTTGCTGCTGTTTCAAAGGACTGGCGCTCGGTTCCCAGTACCCACATCAGGCAGCTCACGACAGCCTGTAACTCTGGCTCCAAGAGAGCCAACACCCTCCAGGAGCATATACATTGATAAAAATAAAATAAATATTGAAAACGAAGCTTGTTTG
Source organism: Nannospalax galili (assembly GCF_000622305.1). Classification (NCBI taxonomy): domain Eukaryota; kingdom Metazoa; phylum Chordata; class Mammalia; order Rodentia; family Spalacidae; genus Nannospalax; species Nannospalax galili. Next base: position 187,960 of record NW_008332816.1, read on the forward strand.
GTGGGTGGTACAGACAAGTATCCCAGTCCCCACCCATCAAACAAGCTTCTTTTTCAACGGACAGAGATAATTACAGAGTTCCACAACTGGTCGAACACAGAGACTGTGAATTGCCCAAGCCCAAGTGACATGTCTACAATGAAACCTCTACACCTAAGGCTCATGGAACATAGAAAAAGGGAGGAAGAGAACACTAATGTATCTTTCAACTCTCATCAATGAAGCTCCCTCATGCAACAGAGGGCCAGGAATGCAAAAGGTCACAAATGGCCAAAATGTAGAGAATAAGAATCTACAGAGTGTGAGTCCTTAGACAGGCCTGCTATATTAAAATCCACCCACCTAGGACTCAGGGACCGTTGCTTAAGAGGGGACAGAAAGATTGTAAGAGACAGGGAGAAGATGCATGACCGTATGCAAACACAGTTGTACAGGCTCCTGGGACCCTTCTCACATGAACCTACAGCAATGGTGTCAGCATGCACAAGACCCATGCAAACTCAAGCAGAACAAAACCCAGCACAGAACTGTGGAAATGGACAGTAGGCGCCAATCTTAACTGAAGAAATACTGGCAGCTGATTATTGCTGGATGAGGAAGAGCTGATCTTAAAGGGAGGGACTCTAGAAAGGCGGACTAGATCCCAGTGGATGAACTTGCACTGAGGGACATCTGGGGAAACTAACTTTAAATGATAGGCCTTAATACAAATGACAGATTGAATGAATTCCAGTGGGGGAGGGGGCTATGGGAGGGTGCCAAAGGGGTAGGGGGCATAAAGATGATTAAGATGTTCTGTATAGGGGCTGGAGAGATGGCTCAATGGTTAAGAACACTGACTGTTCTTGCAGAAGACCCGGGTCCAAATCCCAGCACCCAAATGGCAGCTAATAACTGTCTGTAACTCCAGCTCCAGCAGATCTGACAGCCTCTTCTGTCCTCCACAGGCATTGTACGACACAGAGGCCTACGTGCAGGCAATACTCGCATACACGTAAAATAAAAATAACAAATAGAATATTTTTAAAAAGATGTTCTGTATGAAATACACAAAAATTCAATAAATAAAATAAATGTCAAAAATAAATAAACTTAGTTGTGATTGAAATGCCCCTGAATTTACTGAATATAGTTTAGAAAAGTAAAACAAAAGTACTTAAACAAGCTGAAAAGTGGTATCTTCGTGTATGGAAAGACTTCATTTTATCACATAATTTAGTGTAATTTCAATCAAATTCTCTGCATATGCCATGGTGAAAATTACAACTTACGGGTGGAAGGAATGACCGTTTGACATATTCGATGACACTCTATTCCCTGGCAAGTTGGACTCTATGCTGATCATGCTATTTTACCCACTGAAATGGTATTGTCAACCTGACACAATCTAGAATCACGTGGGAGAGAAGTCTCTGGGTGTTGGTGTCGGAGACACCTAGCTACATCATTCCCATCTGCACCCTGATCCAGCTTATTCTTTGTGGAGCCTGGATGGGAACTTCTCCTCCCTTTATTGTCATTGATCCACAGTCTGAGCGAGAACACATCACCATTGTGTATAACAAAGACTCAGTCACTGTCTTCTACTGTGTCCTGGGATACATGGGCTCCCTGGCCTTGGGAACCTTCTCTGTGGCTTTCATGGCCAGAAACCTGCCTGACACATTCAACGAAGCCGAGTTCCTGACCTTCAGCATGCTGGTGTTCTGCAGTGTCTGGGTCACCTTCCTCCCTGTCTACCACAGCACCAAGGGGAAGGTCATGGTGGCCGTGGAGGTCTTCTCCATCTTGGCCTCCAGTGCAGGCCTCCTCGTTTGCATCTTTGCACCCAAATGTTTCATTATTTTATTAAGGTCAGAGAGAAATTCTCTTCAAAAATTCAGGGAGAAATCATCTTCATGAACTCACATTGATAAAATTCATAAATTTTAACTGACAGATCTATAGTTAGCACATAACCACCATATTAGGTTACAGTGCAAGACTTGTGTCCATGCTCTGGTGACTATTTTCTCTGATGCTGTCTTCCTGGCCCAGGGAAGTTTACTGCTGCTCTCTGGATCTTCTCCTACTGTTCTTCCATTCATCCCTTTATTTAACAAGACCCTGCTACTGATCATTACAGGATACACAAGATGCGTTCTCCTCTAAAATACAGAAGTGTTCGTAATAAATGCCACGTCTTTTGTGTTGTGATCACTGGGTGAAAAAGTGATCTTGACTGCAGCTGAGTGCTGAGAGAAAATGCAGGATCCTTGTGGAAAATAAAGTGGTGTGTGCAGGTGAGGAAAAAGGCAGTGCTCCCTGCTGGGGAGGACAGCAGAGTCCCGAAGGACTAACAGCAGTCAGTCTGGTGGAACCCAGGAGGGAGAGGGAAGGTCTGGTGAAGGGGTGGAAAGGACATCACCAGACCCCGCCGTCGGACTCCGTTTGGCAGTGTGCACTGAAGAGTTTCTGTAAGCTACAGAGGAGGATGGGGTGCGGGCCGAGATAACTGGGCCTCAGTTTGTGCAGATCACAGGAGATCCTTGAACTTCATGTGTAAGATAAGAGAAGCATTGAGAAGAGAGGGAACACATGTTAAGATGATCTCAGTAAGACATTTGAATTTGGGGGCTGGAGAGATGGCTCAGCACTTAAGAACCCTGGCTGTTCTTGCAGAAGACCCAGGTTCTAATCCCAGCACCCACATGGCAGCTAACAACATCCATAACTCTAGTTCCAGGGGATCCGACAGCCTCTTCTGTCCTCTGCTGGCATTGCGACACAGGTACACTTACCTACATGCAGGCGTAACACTCATACACATAAAAGAAAAATAATAAATAAAATGCTTTAAAAAAAAAGACATTTGTGCCGGGCGTGGTGGCACACAACTTTAATCCCAGTACTTGGGAGGCAGATGCAGGTGGATCTCTGTGAGTTCAAGGCCAGCCTAGTCTACATAGTGAGTTCCAGGACAGCTGGGGCTACAGGGAGACCATGTCTCAAAAAGGCCAAAAAGAAAAAAAAAAGGACATTTGAATTTTAGTCAACTGGTGACCTTCAAAATCTTGTGAAACTATAAAATTTCTCTTGAAAGAAACTCATGGGGTCTTCATTAAAAAGTTTTTCTTGTTTTGTTCTGGTTTGGGGTTTTTTTTTTTTTTTTTTTTTTTTTTTTTTTTTTTTTAAAAAAAAAAAAAAAAAAAAGAGGACGATAAATCTCATTATGTACCAGGCTGGCCTTGAACTCAGAGAGATCTGTCTGCCTCTGCCTCCCAGGGACTACAGGCGGGCGCCACCACGCCTGGTGTCTAAAAAGTTTATTAACATAACTTAATGCTGGGCATGGTAGCACACACCTTTAGTCCCAGCACTAAAGGCAGAGGCAGGTTGATCTCTGTGAGTACAAGGCCAGCTGGGACTACAGGGAGACCCTATCTCAAAAAGACCAAAAAAATTAAATAAATATATATTACACATGATAGTATTGACACACAGGATAAATATGTGTCACAAGCCTGTGTGGATTTTCCTGTCGCCTTTACTTTGTCCTCTCATTGTCTTTAATTGGAGTTCAGTGCCATCTCATTGTAACACTAGTTCTAACCATACCTCAGCTAAAGATAAATTGCTTCCCTTGGGCTGGATTTTTTTCTTCAAGAACCACACCTATCAGGCTTTACCTGCTCAATATGGCGGGGCATATAGACTTGGACAAATTGCCAAGGTACTGTGATCTCCAAAACATGAGACTGCCGGGTTCCTGCGCCCTCTCCCATCAGGTTACAGTGATAACCTTCAGCTGCTTGATCCTGGCACCCATGGCTGGATCCTACGACTGTGACATCAGGCTTCCTGCTCCCCGTCTTGGGCGTCAACCTATGCTCTCTTTGAGCAACTAGAAAAACAAAAAGGGGTAAATGAAGGGACTGTAAAAGAGTGTTCCTATGGCTTTAAAAATATGCCTGGTGAATTAAGCTGACCACTTGAGCATGTATGTCCTGAGAGCCTTTTGTCTCATGAGAAAGTTTATGCAAGAGTGCTTGCTGAGGAGATATCCCTGGAATGCCATGCTCCCCCTAGTTTCTCAGGGGACATGCCACTCGCCCAATAAGACGCAGCATGGAGATCATGTGGCTGTACCCATCTTATTTTGCTGAATTGTTATCTTCTAGCCACATTATTATTATTTGGAGTTCTGTAAACATTTGACATGTGGTTCTCACGACTATGAAAAGCCATTTCATTATTGTTCAGTTTCATAGACATGTGACTGTAGTTCTCACCCAGGAGAATAAAAGCAGAGCCGTTGGTGCTGTTGGCACTCCTACGTGAAGAAGTCATGTGGGTCCCCCGGTTATTTACTCAGTTCCCTGATAATCCATTCAGGTCCCGTGGCTGCCCCCTGGAGACCACACATTTGACTGGACGATGTTAAAGAAGAAAACAGGGCAGGCGGCCTCTTCCAGTGGGCAGGGTCAGCAGACCCAAAGGGCCCCAGGGGAGGCAACTGACATGATGGTATAAGAGAAAGGTTTCTAAGCATGATTAAGGAGCAGAAGATGTGGGGCAGAGGACCAGAGCAGCACTTGTTTTTCCCTATATCTTGATGTTTTAGTTCACAGGTACACTAGCCAGTAGGGGTGGACAGTCATTCATCTGATGTAAAGATTTAACGGGGGCTGGAGAGATGGCTCAGGGGTTAATAATACTGGTTGTTCTTGCAGAACATTTGCTAGAAATAACAGCATCTAAAGTGAAGACTTAAAAACACAATGACTGGTAGATAATCCTTAGTGCTCTGCCTTAACTCTATAATGCCCTTGGTATTTTTTTAAAAAAAGAATATTTTCTGACTTCCCTCAGTGATGGGTTGTGATCTGAGAATTGTAAGATAAAATAACACCCCCAAAAAAAAGCATATTTCTCACAGAAATTTATTTAACATATTACAACTGAACAAGCACATATGTTGCTAAAGTAAATGCAATCACTGTAAATATATGATCTGGGATTTTGTTTTTATTTTGAAATGGGAGCTTCCTGTTACAAGTTTATTAAAAACTTAAAACTGTTTCTACAAGGAAGTTTTATTTTTTAAATGCCCTGCTGACTCATGAAATTTCCAGAATTTTTGATAGACGACGTCAAGTCATTTGTTAAATGGTATTCCTTTACAAATCCAAATTAAGATTTAATGTATAGGGCTGGAGAGATGGTTCAGCAGTTAAAAGTACTGGATGCTCTCTCAGAGGACCCAGGTTCAATTCCCAGGGAACGTAAGGTGACTGTTCCTAACTCCAGTTCCGGGGGATCTGATGCCATCTTCCGGCCTTAATGGGCATTGCATTGCATATGGTGTCCTTACATGCAGGCAAAACACTCTAACACATAAAATTTAAATTAATTAAAAATGAAGTGTCATTTATTCATTTTCAGCTTGTAAAGATAAATTAAAAAGCATTTGTCAGAAAATGCTGCCTGAAGTCTATTGTGTAAATGCAGACATTTTGTAAAATAATCCCATAATTAAAAATTGATGTGTTTGATAAGATTACATTAGGTCAGACTTGTTCTGTTTTGGTTTTCCTTTTTTTATATTTATTATTTTTATTTTATGTGTCTGAGTGTATTGCCTGCATGTATGTGAGTGCACCCGTGTCTGCCACAGAGGTCAGAAGAGGGCTTTGGATTCCCCTGGAACTGGAGTTAAGGATGGTTCATAGCCGCCATGCAGGTACTAGGAACTGAACTCAGTTCCTCTGCAAGAGCAGTCAGTGCTCTTAACCGCTGAGCCATCTCTCCAGACCCGGTTTTCCTTTTTTTTTTTAAACTTGAACAACAATAATTAATTCCATAATTGCCACATTCTTTCATGAGGGGATCTGTTAGGACCATAGCCCTGAAGAAACCTCAGTAAGGTGGAACTGATGGGGTAGACAGTTTCTTGTTTCTTTTCTAGCCATACTTGTAGGCTAAGGTGTCTGTTTCCTGACTAGTAAATCCATTGATAAACTTTTAGCCAGAAATAAGTCTCATAATGCTATTTTTGAGTATTGTTTATGTAAGGTAAACCTGTTGAGCTTTGGTAATGACCTTCCCAAGCTGAACACCTTCTCTAGCAAGATATTTTTCAGTGGTTTTATTTACTATGTACTTAGATCATACACTTTTTCTGAAACATTTTTGTAAACTTTTTTATATTTTTGCCATCCATAAAGCTTGTGATGTAGTTGGTCTGTAATTAAGTTGCAGGTCTAAAACTGCTGTTAACTTTGTAAATCAAAATAAAGGTATTTGGGGCTGGAGAGATGGCTCAGCAGTTAAGAGCACTGGCTGCTCTTGCAGAGGACCCAGGTGCACTTCCCAGCACCCACATGGTGGCTAACAACTGTCGGTAACTCCAATTCCATAGGATTCAATGCCCTTTTCTGGGCTCTTCTGCAGTCCAGAGATCACCAGTCTGCAGTCAGTCTCACTGGGTTAAGTCAAGACATTGAGGACTGAACTCTTTTTTGGTCTTTTTGAGACAGGGTCTCCTGCAGCCCCAGCTGTCCTGGAACTCATGTAGACCAGGCTGGCCTTGAAATTAGAGATCCGCCCACCTCTGCCTCCTGAGTGCTGGGATTAAAGGCATGTGCCACCATGAAGACTGAACTTCTAGAAATTCTACAAGGCATCTTGTCCCATTATCCTGTCTCGCATCCCCCCTCCTTTCCCAGGTTCTAGAAGCTTCCATCATTGTTTGGCTGCTGACCCTCCTGCATCTTCAAAGGCAAGATAACGGTTTGTCCTTCTCTTACGAACTCATTCTGACCTCATTTCTGTTCTCAGACCTTTAAATTAATTTTGTTTCACCTAATTTGAATATTATTTGCAATTACATTGAACCCACTAGGATAATTCTGTGTGATACCTCTCTTTCCTTTCAACAGGTTAATAAGTCCCTCTGAAACTTACGTTCTTTTTCCATGTAATATATCATGTTTCCAGGGTCATGAACTAGGATATAGAATTAATTCTTTATTTATTCATTATAACCGTGTATGTGTATGATTAGGCAGTGGGGAGCATCACACCTGTACATAGCTCATGTTGTAGAACCAAGGACAATTTCCCTAAATTGGTTTCTCTCCTTGCCTTGTGAATTCTCAGGACCAAACTGACTTCATCAGACTTACATGGCAAGTGCTTCACCCATTTGAGCCATCCCACTACTCAATGTAGACATTGTTGAGAGTCACTAATTCCAACTACCTCTGCACAATGCATTCTAATTCTGCTTATGGTGACAAGGTCCCAGCGCCCCATATATGTGGTGCTCCTTTGTTGACCTTTTCTTTAACTGAGACGCCTTTAAGTTATAAATATTACAAAGAGGAAAATGCAGGTCTACAGAACAAAGAAATAACGAGAAGGTAGGGCACTCATCAGGCCACGCTGTATAGTACAGACCTGTAACCTCAGCTACTCAGGAAGCTGTGTCAGGAGGATCTCAGTTCAAAGCCTGACTGGACAGCTTACTGAGTCCTATCTCAAGTTTTTTGTAAGTGAAAAGAAAGGGCTGGGGCTTTAAATAGGTACATAATGCTGGCCTACAAAACAACAAAAAGAGTTAAAATCACCTCTAATAACGCCTGGCATGGTAGCAGACACCTTTAATCCCAGCACTTGGGAGACAGAGACAGGGAGATCTCTGAGTTCCAGGCCAGCCTGGTCTACCCAGTGAGTTCCAGGCCAGCTGGGGCTACAGGGAGTCCGACTCAAAAAGACCAAATAAGAAATCACCTATAATATTGCCATCCTGAATCACTATTTCCCTATCATGTTTAGTCCTCAACCCTCTCCTTAGCACTATTTCTGGAGGTCTAGGTACTGTTAATTAATCGTGTAAGTGAATCAAAGGTTCCAAACTGTAGTGTCTAAAAGGAATCCTTGCCAACTATTGGTCACATTAACCTGGGAGCATGCAGGGAAACAGGGTTGACCCAGTGTCTGTGTCTTACATAGGAAAAGATCACATTCCTACCTTATAGGATAAGACAAACATCATTAGAAACTATTCCCAAAGCAGTCAACTATCAAGAAAGAGCAGGCTTAGATAGGGTAGGATTTGAATGTTTCTATCACAGCACCTGAGGCTAGTCACTGACTCCATCCCTAATGAATAGAAACTAGAAATGACATCCGCATGACTACCTGTACAGGTTACAGATATGGGAACAAGGAGCAAGTCTGAGATAAGAAAAACAGATGGTAACAATTTAAATGTTCCCATTAGTCTGATATATCAGACAGGACACACTATTCAGCCTCTTGCCAATGTTCTCAATTTGGCATCTCTCAGATTAGAGAGTGAGATTCTTCATGCAGAGTCACATCCCTGTCTCTCTAATTGCAAACTGAGAGGCACATCTCTGCCTTATGTACCTCAGAATCTGTTTGGTTATAACGTTGCTTTGTTTGTTTGTGGTACAGGGAATTGAGCCAGAGCCTTGTGCCTGCTCCTTAATAATGCTGCTCATTAAAAGAATCTCAGGCCGGGTGTGGTGGCACACGCCTTTAGTCCCAGCACTTGGGAGGCAGAGGCAGGCGGATCTCTGTGAGTTCAAGTCCAGCCTGATTTACAAAGTGAGTTCCAGGACAGCTGGGGCTACAGGGAGACCCTGTCTCAAAAAGACCAAA
>NW_008332816.1:196675-200348 GCF_000622305.1 Nannospalax galili
CGGGACGAGGGGGGTAAGGGGGAACCCCGTTCTAAAAAAGCCAAAAAAAAAAAAAAAAAAATTTCATGCATACTAAGTTCAGCTCTAAAAGATTTAGTTAGCATTGATTAGACTGCAGGATTGGGAATCATGTCTTTTAATCTAAGAAGAGAGAAAAGGCAGGCTTTAATTTAAAAAAAAAAGTCTGGAAACAGGCATTGTGGCACATTTCTACAATCCAACTACCTAGAAAATGGAGACAGGAGTATCAGAAGATCAAGATCCTCTTTGGTGGGCTGGAGAGATGGCATAGCCATTAATGGCTAACAACCAAAACTTCAAAGATTCTCTTTCACTACCTAGCAAGTTTGAGGTCAGCCTTGGGGCACATGAGATGTGTCAAAAAATTTAAGGACTGTGTGGTGTTACTGATCTCAATAGGTATAGCTAACTTATGTTACATTACACAGTGCAGTTTAAGAATCTCATATCCAAATGCTTGGGGACAAAAGTAGTTCTGAGGCTGGAGTTTTTCAGATTTGGAGATATTTGCATAGGTTTCCTTTTCAATGTCTGTAATCAAAAAATGTGGATGGTTTGAAATTTGGAAATTTCAGTTAGGAATTGTGAGCATGTACTGCCTGTTTTATTTCATCGTTGAGATAGGCTGTGGATGCAGTAGCTCTGTGGTACAGAGAGTGTTTGCCTCCCATGGAGGAGGCCTGGATTCCACACCCAGCTCCACCACACACAAAAAAATGTTGGCATAGACTTGTGTTTTGACATTTCTTTCCTGCTTTTACCAATAAGGAAACAAGTAAGTAACTATCATGACTCAGATTCAGATGCTGAAATTCAGACCAGAGAGTCTGTGTTCTTAATTCCACTGAAGTATTGGCACTTAGATTATGTGTAAATTTTTTTCTAATTTGTTTGTTTGTTTATTGTGTTTCATGTGGGTGTGCACAGTTCACAAGCGGAAGTCACAAACAATTGTCTGGATCAGTTCTCTGCTTCCACATATGACTCCTACAGCTCAAACTCATCAGACTTTGTTGTGTGACACAACCCTAGTCTATCCATGGGGAGATGTGGACAAATGTCTACTCACCCCAGATAGAAAACTAACAACAGACCAAAACACCCAGGCATACCACCAGAGTCCAAGTTGGTGGATCAGTGAGTTCTGTTAGGGATACTTACAGGAACAGAAATGACTGAACAGCTGCACATCCAAACATGGGGGACAGCTCAGGAAAGCAGAAAACCTGTAGCACTTTGCAGCACTTGTAGCCAGCTCAACACACAGAAGAGTGTCTTTTATAGGCACACTTGTCCTCTAGATACATTCTGGAAAGTAGAGTTGTGACTCCAATTCCAACATTAACTAAGATTCTGGCACACCCCTTTGATACAGCACTGGGTGGCAGAAGCAGGGAGATCTCTGTGAATTCAAGGCCAACCTGGTCTACACAGTGAGCCCTAGGCCAGCCAAGGCTACATATTGAGACCCTGTCTCAAAAATAAACACAAAATCACTACAGCTTTATTTAGCATCTGGATTGGCCAAATCTTCTAATATATGCATTGCATACTGGAACAAACACACTTGGATTCCCATGGATACCTCCAGCCTTAGACTTCAAAGGTCAGGAGGCAAAGTGACAATGTTTTCATGGGCATCCATGCAAGTTTCAGTGTACCAGGAAACAGCCCAGGTTAACATGTTCCTGCTGCCCCTTGGGGAGAGCGTTTGTTCTAGTGCTTGGGCACGTGTGCATGCGCACGCATGTGCAAATATACCACAGCGATGCTCCTATCTCAGTCAAAGGCTAGGAGTGACTGGGCTCCCTGATGTCTACGGATGACATTAGTTGGGTTATCTAGGTCTGTGACTTAGCTGCCACGCTACAGGAAGCTGAGGACACTTGTTGCCTTGTCTTTGAATTCGCCAGTGCTACAGTGCAGCTGGACTTCTGCTATTTCACTTCCTCTGACTTCACCATCCAACTAGTAGTGATGCCTGTCCCAGTACTGTGGTGCCCATCGGAACAGGGGGATTGTAGACAGGGTAGGAAGCGGGATGATGGGACTGGACATTAGGTTACAATGACCAAGAAGAACACAGGAGGGCTGGGGTGTCTCCGTGGTGTGGCCTGTGCTTAGCACATAGACAGACCTGAGTTTCATCCTTTGCACCAGAAAAGAACAGGGAGAGGGAAGAAGGCCTGGCAGTTGTTAAGCCAAACTGGGCCCCAAGATGGAGTCACAACTGACCAGCAACATGGCAACAACCTGGCAGGCAGCATTCCGGGACACAAACTAAACCATCCTAGTTTCTCAGTAAACACCTGACCTTTGTTTTAACATTGCACCCTAATCATAACAGCAATTTTCCATCACAGTCAACCAAATAGCTGAAAAATACCTAACTGAAACTGCTCCCCCATCAAGGCACCTGCTACTAATTCACCCCCCCTCCTGCTACAGCCCCACCACTCCCTACCCACAAAAGAAAAGAAATCCTAAAAAACCCAGCCTGCTGTGATAAGAAATCACTGGCTTTCTCTCTCCTGTGGGAACAGGAACAGTCCAGCAGTTCATCCCTTCCAATAAATTTCCTCTTTTCTCACCTCAGAGTGGTCTCTAGTGGTCCTGGTCTTTTCATGAACTTAACAGCAGTTTTGTGATGTGACACTTGAAAGATAGAAATGCCCTACAAGAAGGCTACATGAAGGACAGAAAGCTCTGTCATCGGAAGATTTTCCTAACAGGTTCCATACCAGAGACTCGATAGAAGGGAGTTTCAGCCAAGCAGGTGTGAGTACCAGACTGCGGGGGTACTCCGGGGGTACTCTGATACAGGCAGGTCCCAGACCATATAATTACAGTTTACAGGCTGCCGTAGAAAGTAATCTTTATTTTTGAGTTGTTTTGGGATTTTAAAAAATATGACTCATTTTGTGGGGAGGGGAATGGAATCCAAAGCACACAAGTAACAGGACAATTTTGGGGGTCAGTTCTCTCCTTCCAATATGTGGGATCCAGGTAAGGAACCCAGCTCTGCTGGCTTGGCCTCCCTTTATCCACTGGTTCATCTTGTGACCCCTTTCTCTGATATATTATCAGTAAAGTCTTAAAACCAGGCTAGTTATTATAAATTTAGAAAGAAAACAAAGATAAAAAGCATCCCCTGTCTGAATATCATTTCAAAAATCTCTGTCTGAGACAAACAGAACTGAGGAAGTTTCATCAGGACAGAAGGCAACTGGTTCCAGCTAGCTGTGTCAGCGTTTAAACCACAAACTTGTCAGCTGAACTTTCCTGACAGAGGGAGAAAACAAGGATTAAAAATCTTTTTTTTTAACTCTATTACTTCCACAGTAGCAATTTAATGTAATAACAGGAACCAGGAAAGAACTGTAAGGCTTTTCTGTCATTCTTTAGCAACATAGTCAGTGTCAACATGAGATAGTGAGTATCTTATTTCTATGAATTTGAGGGGAAATGAAGGCTGTTCAGATGCCTGGTGTCCTGGTTTGTTCTCCATTGCTGTGACAAAACACTCTGACCAGTACCAACTTGGAGAGGAAAGGGTTTATTTGTCTTACATCTCCCAGGTCGCAGTTCATCAGGGAGACCAAGGTAGGAACTCAGGGCAGGAACCTGGAGGCAGGAGCTGGAGCACAGGCCA
>NW_008332816.1:200619-252634 GCF_000622305.1 Nannospalax galili
CCTTCAGACATGGCCACAGGCCAGTCCAATAGAGGCAATTCCCCAACTGAGGCTCCCTCAACCCAGGTGTGGCAAGTTGACACTAAAGCTATCCATCACACCTGGCTATTTTTTCAAAACTGTTTTCTGACTAGAAACTGAATCTCTCTCCTACCTTGACTCAGATGGCAATTTTTGCAGGCAGTAGGGAAACTGGTAGTCACAGCTCCCGAACAGCAGGTTCTCTTCTGTAAATGAGACAGTAGAAAATCCATTATATAAGTAAGGGCAGATCTGGAGACTTCAAGGTAACCAGCCAAACTCAGGACCGATGCAATTTAAAAACTGGGAACCTCAGAAGCACTCTGAATAAAACACGTAGGGGAGTGGCTGGGGAGATTGCTCAGTGGAGAAAGCACTTGCTGCGCAAGTGTGAGGGCCAGACGTGTAAGCGTGGGTGAGCATGGTGTCCCTCCTGTAATCCCAGTACTCAAGAGGTAGAGATGAGATCCTGACTAACTAGACTCGCTGAAATGGCAAACTCTGGGCTCAAGTTCAGTGAAAGACCTTGAGTTGGTAAATAAAGTGGAGAATGATCAAAGGAAGCACCCAAGGTCAGCCTCTCAACTCCATACCCACATGTACACAGGTGAACATGTGCTCATACACATGCTGTCCTACACATGTGAACACTTATTATCTACACGTATACAGCTACACATGCAAGAAAAAAAAGGAACACATAAGGGAAACAGACTAAAAGATGCAGAGTTGGGAGTCAGTTTGTATGAGACACAGAGGGAACTGACCACCAAGCCAAGTCACCACTTTCTATAAAGGATGGGTCTCTTTAGGAGGATTATGAGTTTGAGACCAACCTATGCTGCATAGTGAGACTTCATCTAAAACAAAACCAAAACAAAACAAAACAAAAAACAATAAACCCCCTGAACATTTCAACACTGGAATAACAAGGGTAGGAACCATAGACCTCCACCCCAATATGTTTGTTTTTAGTGAAATTACAAAATAGGGGCTGGAGGTATAGTTCAGTGAGAAGAGTGCTTGCCATACACTCAGCCCTGGGTTTGATTACCAGCACCACACAAATTTGGCATGGGGGCATATGGAAGTGATCCTAGCACTCAGGAGGTAGAGGCAGAATTAACAGAAGTTCAAGGTCATCCTTGACTACATTAAGGCCAGTCTGGCAAATCTTTCTCAAAAAAGGGGGGGGGGGACTAAAATCTTTAGTTTCCTTGACTATTCCATCGGGCTTGACATCATCTATAACTCCAGTTCCAGGGGATTCAACACCCTTTTCTCATCTCTACAGGCATTGCCTGCACAAGGAAGCAGTTACATACATGAAGGCAACACTCATACATGTAAAGTAAAATAAATAAAAAAGTTTTTTTTTTTAAGAAACTGGTGTCACAAACATGACTCAGCAGTTAAGAGCACATACTGCTCTTGCAGAGGACTCAAGTTGTATTTCCAGGATTCATGTTGAGCAACTTACAACCACGTGTGATAGACTATATGAATTACAGAAGAGCCACAAACCTCATTAGGGAAAGCCATAAATCCCATAGAGTGTCTAACTGGCCCTAAATGGGTGGCCTGGCCTTGCTCACACTTTATCAGTTGGTCACTCCCTGGACTGAAACTGTTTGTGGAGCCCACCTGTTTCCTCCAGGGTCATGTATCTAAGTTCAGCTCCAGGGAGCCATCTCTGGCATCTTTGGCAACTAGCACTCACATGCATATATACCCAGTTTGCTTTCTTTTTTTCTTTCTGTGATAAACACCATGACCAAAATCAACTTGAGGGAGGAAAGGGTTTATTTCAGCTTACACTTCCAGGTAATAGTTCACCCTGGAGGGAGGTAAGGGCAGGAATCTGCAGAAGAAACCAGGCAGGAAAGCTGCCTACTACCGCCATCCTTGGCTCATTTATGAATTGGATGAGAAAGAGGATATGGAAGAGAAGAGGGGGGGAGAGGAGAAGAGGGGGAGGAAGAGGAGAGGGAGGAGGAGGAGGGGGGAGGAGAAGAGGAGGAGGAGGGAAAGGAGGAGGACTGTGTGTGTGCACACATACAGAGGAGGGGAAGGAGGAGAAAGAAAAGGAGGAGAAAGAAAAGAGCTGCTGCTTTCTGGCATTGCGCATGCCCAAGACATGAACAACATTTCCCACAAGCCACTGGGCAGGACGCCACCGGGGCAGAGAGAGGCATGCTGGGAAAGAAGAGAGGAAAGAAAAGGGGAACGTGAGGGAAAAGGATTTGGGGGTTGGAAGGGAAATTTTGGGTGGATATAATGAAAATACATTGCATACATGTATTAAATTGTCAGAAAATAAAGATTAATAAAAAGCAAAAAATGATGGTCCAGCTCCGCAGATTCGAGAGTGCGACTGTATTTCCCAGAGGCCTCTGCGGCACAGCGTAGGGCTCAGCCTGCAGAATTGCATGCTGGGAGGCGGGATTTTTGCTCCCGAGATTTTTAAACTCGACCACTTGGCCGCAGGCTGGGTTGGCTCAAACTATGCGTCCCTTGTTGGTGTTAGGAGCCGAAACTGGGTGGGCTCCGTGGGAGGAACCCAGAATGGGGGTAACCTCGGGAACAGCGGGTGAAGGACAGGAACTTGACGAGGAAGCATGATTTAAAACGAAGCCTAGTGTGGCGATGCAAGTCTGTGATCCTACCTGAGAGGCGGAGGCAGGCGAATCGGGAATTCATGATCATCTTCAGCGACATAGTGAGTTTGAACCAGCTTGGGCCGCATGAGACACTAGCGCAAAAGCAAGAAACTGAACCACAGGTTGCTGAAGCAGCCCAGAAGGGAAGTGTGCACATGGGAGCCGGAGTCAGCAGGATGAGGCTGCTACAACACTCCTGACATTTGTGCTTGTGAACACTGAGACACTCTTACCTGTGACTGTGTGGTCTGATGTGAGCTGCCTATGGGAACCAATGGGGCCAAGCTGCATGAGCATCTTTGCATGGTGAGGGTCTGTAAGGTGTGTGCAAGTGGACTCTGCCTGGCCACGGTGTCTTTTTAAATGTAAGCCGTGTCTTTGTAAATGTCGATGCATCAGTGGATGTGGCAGGTGGGAACGTGCTTGAAGTGCGTGCCTTCTCAAGTGAGCACCGCTGGATGTTACTGCAACTGGTATTTCCAAACTGCACCCCCTCTTTCTCTGACTTCCTCTTCCAACTTCAGGGTTAGCAGGGTATGTGTGTGGGAGCAGTGACCACAAGACATGACAGGCCTAGATCCAGACCCAGTCATAAACAAGACCCATAAGGCACAAAGACACAGGGAAAGAGAATTTTAGAGCCAGGACTATTTAGGTAGAGGAATTAGCCTGAGTGAAGGACACCTAAAGTGTTCCCGAACTCGGAATGCCAGAGAGATTTCTGAGACACTCAGATTCCACTGCCCAGTTATTTCTGATTGATTTTAGTGTGTACTGGAGGGAGGTGTGCTTTGGAGGGTGTTTCTCTACACTCACAGTTTTATCTTCCTTTCTTAGCTTCCTTCAGAAAAACCACCCAGAGGAGCAGAAAATGGAGCACATGTTAAAGACTAGGTTCAGGTGAGCCCATCACTTTATTCATTAAACTTCTTGTGTGGGCCTGCAGATGTCAGTTGGTAGACTACTGGCCTACCATACACAAAGCCCTGGCCTCAGTCTCCAGCACTGTGTAAACCAGGCATGGTGCTGGCCATCTGTCTTCCAGTACTTGGGAGGTAGTATCTCCTCTTCTTAAAATACTCTTGTTTTTCTTACCAAAATAGTTTTAGATCAGTAGAAAAACTGAAACTGTAGTACAAAAGACTTCCAGATTTCTCTACTAATAGATTAGCAGGAAACACTTGTTATAATTAATGAGACCATCTTTTTACTTTTTTGTCTTTTTTTAGACAGAGACAAGTGGATTACTGTGAGGTCTACATAGAGAATTCCAGGTCAGCTGGTGAACAGGGAGACCTGTCTTTAAAAAAATAAAAATAAAAACACATTTGAAGTCATGTTGTGGAGGTGGCTTAGTAGATAAGACTGTTTGCTTTGCAAGCAAGAGGATCTGAATTCAAGTCCCCAGCACCCAATTTTAAATCTATACTATAGCACACACCTTTAATCCCAGCACTTGGGAGGCAGAAAAACAGCCTTTGTAACAGTCGTATCCAACATGATACAATTCCCTTATGAGTAAGGTGTAGTCTCAGTCACTTCGAATTTACATTTCCCTCATGGCTAGGGATGTTGAATGCTTTCTTAAATATTTATTGGCCTTTATCTCCTTAGCCCATTTTTGATTGGGTTGTTTCTTGTTTAGCTTTTGTATTCTTTGCATAGTCTAGACGATTTTGTCAGGTGTGTACCTGGCAAAGTTTTTTCTCTCATTCTGTAGCCTCTATTAAATGATTATTTTGTGAAGTAGGAGAGGTGTGTTGCCTTGTATACATACCAAACACCCCTGTCTGCTCTGCATTTGCTTGGCTGGGTCTGTAGAGGCACTGTTGGCCCAGGGTGTGGCTCTATCCCTGAGAACCTGAGAAAGACTGTTCAAAAACAGGCCTTGTGTTCTTTCCTTTCTTGTTGTAACAAGTGCTCATGGATCAGTATGCTGCCCTCCAGAGGTCACCAGTCTGCAGTCGGTCTCACTGGGCTAAGCGAAGATGAAGACTAAACTTCTAGAAACTCTACAGCCATCCTGTTTCCCATCCTTCCTAGCTTCTAGAAGCTTCCAGCATTGTTTAACTGCTGATCCTCCTGTATCTTCAAAGGCAAGATAATGGTTTGTCCTTCTCCTGTGACCTCACTCTGACCTCACTTCTGTTGATAGGCCTTTCTTTGAATATTCCCCCTCACCTAATTTGGACATTATTTGGAATTAAATTGATCCCACCAGGATAGCTCTATGTGACTTCTCTCTCTTTCCTTTTATTAGGTAAGTGAAGTCCCTCTGCCACTGGAACTCCTTTGCCATGAATATAGCATGTTCCCAGGTCCTGAGCTAGGCTATGGTCATCTTTATTTATGCATTATCACTGTATATGTGTATGATTGTGGGTGGGGGTGTAGACATCACACCTGTACATAACTCATGCTGGAGGAGAGAGGATAGTTTTCATAAATTGGTTCTTTTCCTTGCCCCTTGAGTTCTCAGGATCTAACTCCCTTCATTAGGCTTGCATGGCAGGCACTAAATGTGGTCTCCTCTTGTTGTTGTTTTTTTAACTGAGATGTCTTTAAGTTATAAATATTATAATGAGGAAAATCCAGGTCTACAGAACAAAGAAATAACTAGAAGCTAGGAAGCTCGTAAAGAACATGAGGCCAGGCTGTATGGTACAGACCTGTAACGTCAGCTACTCTGGGAGTTATGTCAGGAGGATCAAAGGTTCAAGACCTGGCTGGACAACTTATTGAGATCTGTCTCAAAGGAAAAATTGCTTGCCTAGACAAACTGTAGCTTCAGTAACAAAACAACAGTGTCGAAATTACCTATAATATTACTATGCTGAATCACTATTACGTTTTTGTATGTGTTTCCAATCTTCCTGTCTTGTCCTTAGCATGACTGTTTCTGGCATTTTAGGTCTTGTTAATTAATCACGTAAGTGAATCAGAGATTCCAAATGTGTCTCAAGGGAAACCCTTGTCAGCTATTGGTCATGTTAACCCAGGAGCATGTGGGGAAACAGAGCTGACACGGTGAACTCTGTCTTCCTTAGGAAAACATCACATCTCTACTTTATAGGATAAAATGTATATCATTTGAAACAATTCCCAATGCAGCCAGCTAGCAAGAAACAGCTGGCTTGGGCCTGGAGCAATAGCTCAGTGGCTAAAAAGACTGTTTTTAAAAAAAGAAAGAAAGAAAAAGTCAGGGCTGGAGAGATGGTTCAGCACTGAAGAGCACTCTGGCTGCTCTTACAGAGGACCTGGATTCGGTTCCCAGCACTTGCATGGCAGCTAACAATAGTCTGTAGCTCGAGTTCCAGGGGAATCCCACTCCCTCTTCTGGCCTCAGTGGGTATTGCATCACATGGATGCACTTACATACATACAGGCAAAACACTCATACACAGAAAAGAAATATAAATAAATAATAAATAAATAGGTGGTTTAGATGGGGTAGGATTGAAATGCTTCTTTCCCAAAACCTAAGGATAGTCACTGACCCAATGCCTAATA
The DNA here is from genome assembly GCF_000622305.1 of Nannospalax galili. Classification (NCBI taxonomy): domain Eukaryota; kingdom Metazoa; phylum Chordata; class Mammalia; order Rodentia; family Spalacidae; genus Nannospalax; species Nannospalax galili. The sequence continues at coordinate 206,811 of NW_008332816.1, forward strand.
AATAGAAACTAGAGGTGACATCGCCGTGACTACGCAGGTTACAGACACAGTTTGGGAAGTTTCTTTTTGTATTTTCATAGAAGAGCCATGCCAAGTTCCTCCTATAATTACTTTAATATCCACGTGTCCCCAAGTGGGCCGAACCACCAATGTCCCTATCCGTCTCTCAGATAGGACACATTATTTAGCCTCTCAATTTGGCATCTCTCAGATTAGCTCTAAGCTAATCTCTAAGAGGGAGATTCTTCATGCAGAGTCACACCCCTGTCTCTCTAACTCTTGTAAACTGAGACACATCTCTGCCTTACGCACCTTAGAATCTGTTTGGCTATACTGTTACTTTATTTATGGAACATGAACTCAAACCTGAGCCTTGCACCTGCTACTCTGTATAATGTTGCTCATTAAAAGAATCTCATGCTTACTAAGTTCAGCTCTGAAGGATTTTAGTTAGCATTGATTAAACTGCAGAATTGGGGGTCATGTACCTTAGCCTAAGAAAATGGAAGAAGCAGGCATTCATTTTTTTTGTTAAAAAATGAATCCAGAATTCCACACAGTGGCACATTCCTACAGTCCAAGTACTTGGGAGATGGAGATAGGATGTCCAAGATCCTCTTTGGCTACAAAGCAACTTTGAGGCCAGCCTGGGGTACATGAGACACACACACACACACACAGGAATTAAGGAATGTATGGGGTTACTGATCTCTGTAATTACAGCTAACTTACACAGTGCACTAAATCTTAGAGACAAAAGTATTTCTGATTTGGGAGTTTTTCAGATTTGAAAATATTTTCATCTGTGATCAAAAAAAAAAAAAAAAAATGGGACCAAACCTGGAGGCCCACACCTTTAATCCCAGTGCTTGGCAGGCAGAGGCAGGCAGATTTTGTAATACAAACATTGCATACCGGACATACATACTTCAGTTTACATAGATAATTCCAGCTTAGACTTTAAGGGTCAGAAGGCAAAGCTACAACGTTTTTGTGGGGTTCCTATGCAGGTTGTAGTGTACCAGGAAACAGGCAATGTTCAAGATGACCCTGCCGGAGAGCGGTTCCAGCCAGACAGGGCTTACACATGCGCAAATAGACCATGGCGCCCCATGATGTAACTGCTCACAACGCAAGTGTGAATGGACTCCCTAATGTAGTCAGGTATCTAGGTCTGTGGCCCAGTTGCCGAACTACAGGACGTTGGGGACACTGGTTGCCTTGTCTTTAGGATAAGCCCATGGGGCAGTGTAGGCAGAGTTCCGCTTTACGTCACTTCTGCTGGTTGTAATAGCAGCCTCTGTCCTCCGGCCTACAGGACATGGGGAGGATAGGACATGACAGAACGTGGGATGCTAGTGTTAAATTTTTGGAGAAAAGGAAAGATAGAAGATTAAGAGACAAGAAACCAGAGCCAGACCTGCAACAGGCAAGGAATAGATCTTCCTCTATTCAAAGATCAGTGAGGGGTAGAGGCTGCCTGGGAATCAAGCTTCTACAACCAGACAAAGAGAACGGGGCGGGGGGGGTTATACCAGAGTTGTGGGACACTGGTGCACGTTGTCGGGAGTTGAGTTAGTGCTGGGGTTTGTTGTCCTTGAGGGTCTCTTATCTCAGGCGAGTGAGTTACCTATGGCTCTAAAGGAGACAGGTGGGCTCCATAAAGTCTCAGTCCACGGAGTGAGCAGTTGATAAGACTTGAGCAAGGCCAGGCTGCTGATTTAGGGCCAGTTAGACACTTTAAGAAACTTATGGCTTTCCCTAATGAGGCTTGTGGCTCTTCTGCAATTCACACATGCTATCACCAGAATCTTAAGTCTTGTTAATTAATCATTTAAGTGAATCAAAGTTTCTGAATCTTAATGTCTAAAAGGAATCTGTGCCAGGTACTGGTCGCATTAACCTGTGAGCATGTGGGGAAACAGGGCTGACCCCAGTGAACTGTGCATTACTTTAGAAAATGTTGTGTTTCTATGTTATAGAATAAGACATACATTATTTGAAACTATTCCGAAAGCAATTAACTGTCAAGAAAGAATAGGCTTAGGCAGCCCATGGTGGTGCACATCTTTAGTCCCAGCACTCAGGAGGCAGAGGCTGTCAGATATCTGTGGGATCAAGGCCAGCCTGGTCTACATAGCAAGGTCCAGTCCCCTTGGACATTCAGTGAAACGCTGTTAAAGAACTATTATTAATAGAAAGAACGAAGAGCCAGATGTGGTGGCACAAGCCTTTAATCCCAGCACTGGGGGGGGGGGGACAGAGGCAGGTGCATCTCTGTGAGTTCAAGGCCAGCCTGGTCTACATAGTGAATTCCAGGCCAGCTAAGGCAGACGGGAGGGAGGGAGGGAGGGAGGGAGAGAGGAGAGGAGAGGAGAGAGAGAGGAGACAGAGACAGAGACAGAAAGCTTAGATGGGGTAGGGTTTGAATGTTTCTTTCACAGCCCTGAGGATAGTCACTGACCTGATGCCTAATGAATAAAAACTAGACAGGATTTCACCATGACTACCTGTGCAGGTTACAGATATGGGAACAAGAAGCAAGTCTGAGATAGATAAATCAGATGGCAAGGGTTTAAATGCTCCCACCATTCTCTTGCCCCAGACAGGACACGCTATTCAACCTCTTGCCAATGTTCTCAATTTGGCCTCTCAGATTAGCTTAAAATGAGATTCTTCATGCAGAGTCACGTCCCTGTGTCCAGTGGCAAGCTGAGAGGCACCTCAGAATCCAATTGCTGTGATGATGCTTTGTTTGTACTGCAGGGGATGGAACCAGAGCCTTGTGCCTGCTAAGCAACATAACGCTGATCATTAAAAGAAACTCAGGCTTAATGTGTTCAGGCTGTGAATGTTGTTTTTAGTTAGCATAGATTAAATTGCAATTTGGGAAGCATGTACCTTAACCTAAGAAAATGGGACCGGCAGGTTTGAAATTTTGTAAGAAATGAATCTACACTCAGGGATGGTGATTCATTCCTGTAATCCAAGTACTTGGGAATGATGACAGTAGTGTCAGAGGTCCAGTCTCCTCTTTGACTAGATAGCAAGTTTGAGGCCAGCCTGGGCTACTTGAGTCTTTTTCAAAACAATGAATTAGGGAATGTATGGTGTTTCTAATCTCAAAAATAATAGCTAACTTACGTTAACTTACACAGTGCAGTTTAAATATCTCATTTCCAAAATGCTTGGGAACAAAAGCATTTCTGATTGGGAAATTTTTCCAATTTGGAGATATTTACATAGATTTCCTGTTTAACTTCTGTAATCAGAAAACCCAGAACACTTTGAAATTTGAACATTTCAATTAGGAATTCTCAGCATGTATTAACTGTTTTATTTCATCACTGAGAGAGGCTGTGGACGTAGCTCTGTGGTACTGAGAGCACTGGCCTACTGTGAATAAGGCCTTTGTTTCCATACCCAGCTCCATACAAAAAAATAAAGCTTGGTGCACACATGTGTCTTGACATTTGTATTCTGTTTTTACCAATAATGAAATAGGTTAACAACTATTATGGCTGAGATTCACATGTTGAAAATCAGTCCAGGCATCTCCCAGATTACACATAGACTTTTTTGTAATTGCATTTATTTATTTATTTGGTGTGTGTGTGTGTGTGTGTGTGTGTGTGTGTGTGTGTGTGTTGTATACAAGTGACATGATGCGCAAGTGGAGGTCGGGGAACAATTGACTGGAATCCGTTCTCCCCTTCCATCATGTGGGTCCTAGATATCCAACTCAGGTTGTCAGACTTTGCTCTGTGACACTAACCTATCCATAGGCAGACGTGAACAAACATCTACTCACCCCATTACAGGAATTAAACTGAGACTGACCTGGTACAGCACAAAGACTCACCCATATTCAGAGAGCAAAAGGAGTTTTCCTTTATGATGCAAGATCTCAGTTTGAGCTCTTGCTCTAGAGAAACTGAGGTACTAACCAGAAATACATACAGGTATTATAGGATTTTTCATGTCATCCTTTGGCATTAACCATATTAGTGGATTTTAGACTTTTGGCACAGATCTTTAGTCTTGTAATAAATTTTAAACAGTCAGCATCTTCCAAAAGCAGATACACTGGGCAAGTATGGGCGAGGGTTGTAACATGCCCAGTAATGTGATATATTGCTGATGTCAGTAGAGTCTCAGCCATTTTGATAAATATGACACACTGCAGGTGTTTCCTTAAAACCACTGCAGGAGGCAGTATTTTTCAAGGTACTTACAGACTGTGGTTTTGTGGTTTTGTCTTTTATGTCCTATGGTAGCCTGAGACTCAGCTCAGAATGGAAGGTTTTTCCTTCTTACAACACAGGCTAAGGCTGAGACCTTAAAAGCCCCATTACAGCCAAGCATGTTGGCACATGCCCTTAGTCCCAGCACTCGGGAGGCAGAGGCAGGCAGATCTCTGTGAATTCAAGGCCAGCCTGGGCTACATAGCAAGTTCCAGATCAGCTGGGGCTACAAGGAGACCCTGTCTCAAAGACAAAAAAAAGGGGAGGGGGGACTATTACAAAGACATACCTATATAAACAAGCATCCTTATTATTAGGAGTAAATAATGTTCTTATCAAATATATTTGTTGGTGCCTATTCATCTACCACACACAACAGGGTCATTACATAGTTCATTAGTTTTATATTAGGTTAATTTCCCCCCATCAACCCCGATAGAGATCCAAGAACAAACCAAAACAAAGTCAGCACACCACCAAAATCTAGCTTGGTGAGTCGATGACTTTCTATGAGACCCTGTCTCAAAAAAGACCCCCCAAAAAAAAAAATCCTCTTACACCACCTAGCATGTTTGAGGCCAGCCTTTGCTACACGAGACCCTGGGTTTTTTTTTCTTTTTTTTTAATAAAGGAATGTATGGTGTTAATACTACTAGCTAATTTATGTTAACTTACATTCTGACATCCCTAGTTGGTGCAATTCATATGCACATAACCTGTGATACAAAAGGCTGACTATACCTAGAATTTCCCAAATGTATTGTCCTGACAGTAGATCTGAAACCTATTAAAGTATTTGTCCTATATTCAAATAGCCTGGGAACTAAACTATTCCTGATTTTCAGTTTTCCAGATGTGGAGATATTTGTGTAGATCTCCTGTTTAATACCTGTAATGAAAAACTTTGAACATTTTTTCAATTTGAATGTTTGGATTTAGGGGGGTCAACTATGTACTTACTGCCTGTTTTACTTAATCATTGATACAAGCTGTAGATGTAGTTCAGTGGCAGAGTGAGTGCACCAAAAATTTTTTTAAAAAAAGAAGGGGAGGGATTGTGGCACAGCCATTTCGAGGACTATTGGTTTGGTTTGGTTTCTTTGAGACAGGGACTCACTATGTATCCCTGACTGGCTTAGAACTCACTATGTTAACCAGACTGGCCTCAGACTCAGCATCTGCCTTTGTCTCCTGGGTGCTGGAGACGTACCACCGCACTCAACTGTTTTGGCATTTTTAGTCTGTTTTTACCAATTAGGAAACCAGTTAGTAGCTATCATGACTCAGATTCCTATACTGAAAGGCATACCAGGGAGCTTGTGGTAATTTCACGGATACACCAGGACCCAAATTAAACATCGTGAAATCCATCATCGGTTAATTTATCATATATTCTAGCTCAATAATATGAATCAACATCATTAGTGAATGTATTCTGTGCCCTGTAGTTACAGTCCTTAATTTATTAAATCCTCAGGTGTAAGTTTTTGTTTGCCTTTTTAAAAATTATTCTCCAGGCGGGGAGTGGTGGTGTACACCTTTAATCCCAGCACTTGGGAGGCAAAGGCAGGTGGATCCCTGTGAGATGGAGGCCAGCTTGATCTACATAGCAAGTTCCAGGCCACCTGGGGCTACAGGAATATCCTGTCTCAAAAAACAACAATAAAAATATTCTCTAGGAAACTTGCATAGCCATCATGGCTGTATCAGCACCACTGACCTGAGGGTGGTATGCTAAAGTTTTATGACACCACCACTGCACTCGTGGACAAAGGATACTATTATCTTTCTACAAGTGCCTTCTTTTATATACAAGGTCTCTCTGTGGGCCCTGCTGGTCAGGAACTTGCTTTGTAGGCCAGGCTGACCTCCATCTCACAGAGATCCGCCTGCCTCTGTCTCTGAGTGCTGGGATTAAAGGCGTGCACCACCACACCAGCTTCTATATACATCTTTTTTTTCAAGTTTTTTTATTTATTTATTATGTGTATGAGTGTATTGCCTGCATGTATATGCATGCACCCATATCGTGCGGAGGTCAGAGGAGGGTGTCAGATTCCCCTGGAACTGGAGTTAAGGACGCCGCCATGTGGGTGCTGAAAATCAGATCAACGTCTCACTTAAAAATTATACAAAAAATTATCCTCTGTATATCCTACATGAATTTTTTTTTTTATGTGTGTGAGTATATTGTCTGCATGTGCTTAAGTGCACCCATGTAGTGCAATGCCTCGGAGGTCAGAAGAGGGCACTGGATCCGCCTTGTGGGTGCTGGGATTCGAACCGGTCTTCTGCAAGAACAGCCAGTGCTCTTAACCGCTGAGCCGTCTCTCCAGCCAGCTCCCCCCACACACATGAATATTTAAATATGACTCTCTAGCCAAGACCTTTACATAAATTCTGAAAAATAGAATTTTCACTCAAACTTCAACTTAGCGTGGTGCAACTGGAGGCAGAGACCGGTGGATGGCTGACATTGAGGCCAGCCTGGTGACATAGTGAGTTCCAGACAGGACCACACAGAGAAACCCCGGTTCGAAAGACAAAAGCCCGATTTGACTTCATTTCCCAGAGGCCTCTGGGCTCAGCAATTGAGCTGCGTTGCATTCTGGGACATGCTTATATTTACAAGCCCATTTAATGATGCCTCCGGGTTTAAACTGAGAGGGGTGCAGGGAAACTTGCAGTGTTTTGACACGCTATGTGCACCCACCAGTTGCGGTGTTTGCAAGAATGAATGTAGCATCAGCCTCTCGCGGTCGCGTGGTGTGCGCATGCGCATCGCGCTAGACGTGCCGCATTGCGGTGATCCAGACAGGCATGTGAAGGGTTGTCACTGCCGTGGGAGCAGGTTCAGTGAGCATGTATGGTGGTGACGTGGCTGAAGAACCTGTCAGGATGCATGCTTGTTTCGAGGGTCCACGGGGCCAGTTAACACCATAGACCACCACACAGGTGAGCGCAGAAATACCTGCGGCCACGCATGCAGTCCAGTCTGCGGATGCATCTTAAAGGTGCAAAGCCGGCTGCTGGACTCTGCTCTGGGAGGTGTATGTGCATGTGCTGCAAGGGAGGGTGTCAGTGCTGGGCAGAGGGAACTACACCCCTGGTAGTAGGGCTGCCAGGACTCTGAGCCTGTGGCTGGTGGGGGATCTGGTTGGGGACACTGGGTGCAATCAGTAGCATTTCCTCTGTGGTTACCAATCAACCGCGTGGGTACCTTTTGAGCCACGGTGCATGGGAAGGCCAAGAAGGGCTGGGGTGTGGCATGTTTTTATGGAGAAAGGAACAAAGGACTAGGCGGTTTCGTAAGGTGACACGTTTTAAACCAGAAGTGTCTTTCAGGAAGGTTACCTGAACGACAGAAACCCTCAGAGGACGCTTTCTAGTTCTTGTCATTTGGAGTTTTTCTTAACAGGTTTCTTAACAGAGAAGCGCTAGACGACGGGACCGCGGCAGGTTCAGTAGCACAGGTGGCAGGTGCTGAGTGCCAGGGTCTCTTGATACATGCAGCCCCCAGACCCTGTTATTACTGAGGGGTGTTCTTTTCTGTTTTGTTGACACAGGATCTCCCTGTAGCCTCAGCTGGCCTGGAACTCGCTATTAGAATAGGCTGTTCTCGATCTCACAGAGATCCCTCTGCTTCCTGAGTGCTGGGATCTTAAAGGTCAAGGTTAAGGTAAGTTGCCATTTTGTTCATTAAAAATTGTCTGTTTCTATGAGTTAGAACTGTTTACTTTCTTTGACTTTAAAAATCGAGTGCTAACAGAAATTTGTTCCAATAATTTTTTCCTACGGGATGTATTAGGGACTCCTACACCATCAGATTAATTGAAGAGACGGGGACTAATTCTGCATGAGATCAAGTTTCTTTTATCTGTGTGGGGATGTGGTTGTTAAAGATTTATTTTTATTTACAACTCTGTGTGTGTGTGTGTGTGTGTGTGTGTGTGTGTGTGTGTGTGTGCATGTGCGTGTGCCCACAGAGGCCAGAAGACCACATTGGATCCCCTGGAGCTGGAGTTACAGGTGGTTTTGAGCCACCCAACGTGGGTGCCTGGAACCAAACTCCGATCCTCCGGAAAAGCAGGAAGCACTCTTAACTGCTGAGCCATCTCTCCAGCCTGTAATTATTATTTTTAAATATCATCAGTATTAAATTTTTTAGCTGGGCTGGGAATATCAGAAAGAACATTTGCCTTGCACACATAAAGATGTGGGTTCAGTTCCTAGTTCTTGCTCGGGGTGGGGCTTGACAAATGGCAAAGCATAGCTGTGTGTTGTTGCATGTGTGTAATAGAACTCATAGAGGAAGGAAGATCAAGAGGTCAAGGTCATCCTGGGCTACATAGGTACCTTATGTCATAAAAGGACATAAATATTGATGATACACAACACAGTTTTGAAATTTATATACATTCTGAAATGACTGAAGTTGATTCATAACACATCCCTCCACTCACTCATTACCATGTTTGTGAAGAAAACAAACTCTAATTTTGGAAGTGTTCAAATACACTTGGTTTTTCATGATAATTTACAACCAGCCTGGTAGATTTCCAAAATTCATTTCCTCCTGACAGCTTCTCTGCCCTGCCTCTGTCATTTCAACTTTATTGTATTCCACCTGTTATTACTATCATGTTATTCACATTTCTGGAACTTGTTTTCCTTTTTAAAAAAAAAAAATTTTAGGGCTGGAGAGATAGCTCAGTAGTTAAGAACATTGGTTGTTCTTGCAGAAGACCTGGGTTTGAATCCCAGCACCCACATGGCAACTAACAACTGTCTGTAACTCCAGTTCCAGGGGATCTGGCAGCCTCTTCTGACCTCCACGAGCATTGCAGGACACAGGTGCACTTACCTACATGCAGGCAACACACTCATACACATAAAATAAAAATAATAAATATTTTATTTAAAAAAAATTTAGCAGACACATTTTTAATTAAATTTTTTTTATTTCATACACTATGTTTTGATCCAATTTAGATCCCCTTCCCCTTCCCCATCTGTACCCACATTTACTAATCCCTGCCCAATTTCACATTTAAATATATGTCTATAAAAATCTATAAAAGTCAAATTTGTAGCCAGCTGTGGTGGTGCACACCTTTAATTCCAGCACCCAGGAGGCAGAGGCAGGCGAATCTCTGTGAGTTCAAGGCCAGCCTGGTCTACATAGTGAGTTCCAGGACAGCTGGGGCTACAGGGAGACCCTGTCTCAAAAGAACGACAAAGAGAAAAGTCAAATTTGTGTCCCCAAATGTCCTTTGGCATGGGTCCATCCACTGGAGCCTGGTCAACTGACCAAGAGTCCTACCCTTAAAAGAGACTGGCTCTTCCCTTCCCAGCAGCCATCTGCTGCCAAAAGTTCCTCGGGTAGGGTTGGAATTTCTTACCCACTTCTCCACATCTCTGTTGAGATTTTGTCTGGTTTGAGGTGATGTGGGACTTATACTTGCTGTCACTGTGGCTGTGATTTCATATGGTAACTGATAGCTGTCTGGAAAACTTTCCTTGTGGACATCCACCACCTCTGGATCTTAAAATATCTCTGCCTTCTCTTCTGCAATGATCTTTAAGCCTTAGGAGGCAGAAGTTTGATCCAGGTGTCCTATTGAGGGATAAACACTCTGCAGCCTCTTGTTCTCTGCACATTGGCCAGTTGTGGGTCTCTGTGTTAATCACCATCTGCTATATAAGGAAATTTCTCAGGTGAGAGTTAATAGATGCATTAATATATGGGTATATCAAGTCATTAGCTTTTTTAAATATTTTATATTTTATTTTTATTTGTGTGTGAGTGTATTGCCTGTATGTGTGCACTCATGTTGTGCAATGCCTGTAGAGGCTAGAAGAGAGCATCCAGATCCCCTGGAACTGGAGTTACATATGGTTGTTAGCCACCATGTGAGTGCTGGGAATCAAGCCCAGGTCACCTGCAAGAACAGCCAAGTGCTCTTAACCACTGAGCCATCTCTCCAACCCCATAAATATTTATTATTTTTATTTTATGTATATGAGTGCATTGCTTGCATGTAGGTAGGTGCACCCATGCTGTGCAGTGCGGGTGGAGGTCAGAAGAGAGCATTGGATCCCCTGGAACTGGAATTACAGACAGTTGTTAGCCACCATGTGGGTGCTAGAAATCAAACCTGGGCTTTCTCATATAGTTCTCGTTGACCTTAAACTCTGACCCTCTGCTTCCATCTCCCAAGTGATGGGATTGCTGCTGTGAGTCTTCACAACTGGCTCTATTTGTTTTATTTACTTATACTTACGGGGTAATGTGGGGAGGCCTGTCTGCTGGTCTACATGCTGGTTTCCAGGTCAGCTACATACTTGATATGTAGACCAGACTGGCCTCAAACTCTCAGAAATCCATTGGCCTCTGCCTCCCAAGTACTGGGATTAAAGGCATGCACCACTACACCCACCTGAGTTTCAAGTCTTAGATTTAATTCTTTAATACGTTTTTAGAATTTATTTTTATATCATGTATGTGTTTTACCTACATGTATGTAAATGTACCATGTGCATACAATGTTTGTGGAGGCTAGAGATGGTGTCAGCCATCAGATCCCCTGGAACTGGAGTTACTGACAGTTGTTAGCTACCATGTGAGTGCTAGGAACCAAACCCAGGTCTTCTGCAAGAGCAGTAAATGATCTTAACCACTGAGCCATCTCTCCAGCCCCATGTCTCTGTGTAGAGAAAGAAAGCATATTTATATTTTTTAAAGCAATGAATTGCGACTATTATAGCAAAAAGATGCTATAAAAAGACATCCCTCCCAAGAGGTTTAATTCCAGCATTCCCCAAAACTCGAGGATGTGTTTTGGGGGATAATACACACCCTTAGTATGCACTCGCTCATGTAGCGCCATTTTCCAGAAGTCTCTGTAACTCAGCCAGTTACCAAGCGTGCTTGTGGGGGCATGGGTTTCAGGTTCTGGTTTCCATGGAAACCACTGTTTCTGCGTCATAGTCGGGTCCCTGTCAGGAGACTACGGTTCCGGCGGGAACCAGGAGTTACTGCGTGGCCCCTCTCATGCATGTGGCTGAATGTGCACACACACGAGTGCATGAATCTTTACATGCAGAGTGTTGGTACATTCTTGTAGAAGAGACCTCAGCAGGCCCCCAAGAGTAACACAAGGGCGCATTTCTGCAGGCTTTACTGCGCTAAGTGCGTGGTGTGGTGCGCATGCGCAATGCACACGTCATTGCCGCTTTTGCCGCAGTTGTGTTTTAGCTGTGCGGCCACGGGCCAGTGAGATAGTTGGTCTTGGGGTGTGACACTGGCTGAGTCACCTCCACTCTGGAAGATGCAGGAGTGTGTGTGCATTATTGCTGCACAACAGGTGTGTCCTTGCCTGTTGCTCGTGGTGATGCAGGTTTCCGACTCTGGTTTCCATGGAGACCAGAGTTTTCTAATCCCTGGGGTCCCTCACAGGTGGTGGGGTCTATGGAAGACATCACCTGCAGCTTTGGATGTTGTGAATGCAGACACACAGCTGCTCACTCGTAAGCACCAAGTAGCCCCCAGATCAGGTGTGTAGCACGCATGTGTGCGGCATATCTGCGGCAGGGCCACGGGTGTGTGCCCCTCGAGTAGTGTACTGAGGGTGTCACCTGCAGGGGATGTAACTTTACTCTTAGGAAGACAGAACTAGGCAAAACGCTCTGATGTGGGCCAGGGTGTGACAGGGTGTGGGACTCAACCTATTGGTGAGACATTTATTTTAAATTTATTTTTGTGTATGTCATGCAGAAAGTGATCTTTAGACCCTCTTCCCGTTTGGCACCCTCCCATAGCCCCCCTCCGCCCCACATACACACTAGAATTCATACACTTTGTCATTGGTGTTAAGGCCTATGATGTAAAGTCGGTGTCCCCAGATGTCCCTCAGTGCATGTTCATCCCCTGGGTTTAGTATAGTCTGCCAAGAATCTGTCCCTTTAAGAAGATCAGCTCTTCCTTACCCAGAAATAATCAGCTGCCAATAATTCTAGTAAGATTGGGGCTTGCTGTTGATTTCCACAGTTCTAAGCTGGGTTTTGGTCTGCCTAAGTTTGCATGGGTCTTGTGCATGCTGACACCATTGCTGTAGGTTTGTATGAGAAGGGTCCCAGGCACCTGTAGGACTATTTCCATATGGTCATGCACCGCCTCCCTGGCTCTTAGAACCTTTCTGCCCCTTCTTCCAAAATGGTCCCTGAGCCCTGAGGTGGGTGGACCTCAATATAGGAGTCCTGTCCAAGGACCCATGCTCTGCTGACCCTTATTTCTGTGTTTTGGCGATTTATGACCTTTTGCGTTCCTGGCCCTCTGTTACATAAGGGAGCTTTATTGATGAGAATTGAAAGATACATTAGTGTTCTCTTCCTCCCTTGTTCTGTGTTCTGCAACTGTTATGTGTAGAGGTTACCTCATAGATATACCACTTGGGCTTGGGCAATTCATAGAGAATCTCTGTGTGTGACTAGTTGTGGAACTCTATCTCTGTTGAAAAAGAAGCTACTTGCCTTGCGTGGTGGCACAGGTCTTTAATCCCAGCATTCCAGAGGCAGAGGCAGGCAGATCTATGTGAGTTCCAGGACAGCTGGGACTACAGGGAGACCTTGTCTGAAAAAGGAAAAAAAAAAAAAAAGAAAGAAAGAAAAAGAAGCAACTTTGATGGGTTGTGACTGGGATACTTGTCTGTAAATTTAAGGTTCCATATTTTGCACATAGTAAGAAATTACATTTGTCTAGAAATATGAGAACCTTGGGGTTTCTGTAAGATCGATGACCTCTCCAGCTATGTGCATTTGGCTAGGTTTACAGTACCACACCTGAGTTTCCTCCCATTGAGTGGGCTTTAAGTCCAATTAGGTAGCTATTGATTACTCCCAAGATAAAAGTGCCACTACTGCACCAATGTCCTTTGCTATGCTGGTCGTTGATGTGGTTTTTAGGACTTGAAGCTGGGGTTGGACCCTAGCTTGATGTTCTCCCTTAGCAGCTTGCGTAGTGCGCTCCAGAGCTATGACAGTTAGCCTTCAGGGGAGGTGGCTTCCAGGTCAGTTCCAGTTCCGTTGCTCCAAATCCTGTGTCCAAAGTATGTCCTGTCTTCAGCCATAGGGTCTTATCTTCAACTTCTGAGAGGCAATCAGGGACTGTGTAATTTTGGGAGTCTCTTGGACTACCCTGACCAACAACTCAAAGGAAGGTTTCTCCTGTTTCTTGTTATGTAGCCTTCAGCTATACTCACCGACTCATGTAGGGATATTGTACGTGTAAGTTTTCAGAAGGTTTTTTGTCTCAGGGAAAACAACTAAGTTCAGACCCTGAGCCAGCTGCTTCTCTGGTTTGGTTTTTTTTTTTCCAGCCTTTTTGAGACAAGGTCTCCCTGTAGACCCAGCTGACCTGGAACTCAGTATACACCAGGCTGTCCTTGAACTCACAGAGATCACTGATTCTGCCTCTGAGTGCTGGGATTAAAAGTGTGCACCACAACCCCTGGCTCCATTTTTTAGTTGTTTTTTTTTTTTTAATTTTATGTGTATGTGTGTATTGCCTGCATATAGGCAAGTGCACCCACGTCATGCAATGCCCACAGAGAACAGAAGAGGCTGTCAGATCCCCTGAAACTGGGAGTTATGGACAGTTGTTAGTTGCCATGTGGTGCTGGGATTTGAACCAGGGTCTTCTGCAAGAACAACCAGTGTTCTTAACTGCTGAGCCATCTCTCCAGCCTCTTCTGACCTCCACGGGCATTGCACGACACCACGACACCGGTACACTTACCTACATGCAGGCAATCTATGCATACACATAAAATAAAAATAATAAATAAAAAAAATTTTTTTAAAGTTCTCCATACTGTTTTCCATAGGGGTTGTACAAGTTTGCAGTCCCACCAGCAGTGAATGAGTGTTCCCCTTTCTCCACATCCTTGCCAGCATTTGGTATCATTTGTTCTCTTGATCTTAGTCAGTCTGACTGGGGTAAAATGAAATCTTAAGGTGGTTTTAATTTGCATTTCCCTAATTATTAACAATGTTGAACACTTTTTAAGATGTTTCTTAGCATCTTTATTTCTTCCCTTTGAGAACTCTGTTTAGATCTTTAGCCCATCTTTTAATTGGGTCATTTGTTTTCTTCATTCTTTGTTTTTTTAGTTCTTTATATATTCTGGATGTTAAACCCCTGTCAGATGTGTCACTGGTGAAGATTTTTACCCACTCTGTGGGTTTTCTCTTTCTTGATTGTTTCTTTTGCTGTACAGAAGCTTTTTAGCTTAATGAGGTCCCACTTATTGATTGTTGACCTTAATTCCTGAGTAACTGGTGTCCGATTTAGAAAGTCCTTTCCTACACCTATATCTTGTAAGTTACTGCCAATGCTTTCTTCTAACAGTTTCAGAGTTGCCAGTTTCACATTGAGGTCTTTGATCCATTTGGAGTTGACTTTTGTGCAAGTTGAAAGATAAGGATTTAGTTTCATTCTTCTACAGGTGGAGATCTAGTTTTACCAGCACCATTTGTTGAAGATACTGCCTTTCCTCCATTGTGTGTTCTTGGCACCTTTGTCAAATATTGGGTGACTGAAATTGAGTGTACTCAGGTTTGAGTCTTCAATTATGTTCCATATGTCTATTTTTCTGCCAGTACCATGCTGCTTTTATGACTATAGCTCTGTAGTATAGTTTGAGATCTAATATAGTAGTCACCCCAGCCCACCCCCAGCATTGCTCTTTGTGCTCAGGGTTGCTTTGCTTTCCAGGGTCTTTTGTGCTTCCATATGAATTTTAATATGATTTTTTTTCTAATTCTATGAAGTATGTCATAGGGATTTTGATTGAGATTGCATTGAATCTATATATTGCTTTTGGTAGGATGGGCATTTTTACAATATTAATTCTTCCAATCCATGAGCATGGGAAGTCCTTCCATTCTCTGGTGTCTCCCTCAATCTTTTTCTATAAAGATTTAAAATGTTCATTGTAGAGATCTTTGATCAGGTTTATTCCAAGATTTCGTTTAGGTTATTGTGCACAGACCTGGCCACAGGCCAGTCCAATAGAGGCAATTCCCCAATTGAGGCTCCCTCAACCCAGGTGTGTCAAGTTGACACTAAAGCATCCAGCACAGCTATCTGGGGTCTTTTCTGCTTCCGTATACTTTAAGGATTTCTTTTTCTAATTCTGTGGAGTGTGTCATGGGGATTTTGATTGGCATTGCATTGAATCTATGTATTGTTTTTGGTAGGATGGTCATCTTCACAATATTAATTCTTCCAATCCATGAGCATGGGAGATCCTTCCATCTTTTGGTGTTTTCCTCAATCTCTTTCTTTAAAGATTTAAAATTTTTGTTGTAGAGGTTTTTGGTCAGGTTTATTCCAAGATAGTTTTTTGTTTGTTGGTTGGTTTTTTGTTTTTTTTTGGGGGGGGGTGAGGCTATTGTGAATAGGAGGGTTTCCCTGTACACTTTCTCCAATTTCTTGTTATTGGTATATAGAAAGGCTACTGATTTTTTTTGTAGATTAATTTTGTAGCCTGCCACTTTACTGAAAGTGTCAGTCAGTTCTAGAAGTTTTCTGGTGGAACATTTGAGATCACTTAGGTATAGTATCATATCACTTGAAAAAAGGGATAATTTGATCTCTTCTTTTCCAATTATTACTCCTTTAATTTCCTTCTCGTGTCTTATTGCTCTTGCAAGAATTTCGAGCACTATGTTAAAGAGGAGTGGAGATAGTGGACAGCCTTGTCTGGTTCCTGATTTCAATGGGAATGCTTCCAGGTTTTCTCCATTTAGAATGATATTGGCTGTGGGTTTGTTGTATATAGCTTTAATTATGTTGAGGTATGTTCCCTCCAGTCCAGTTCCCTCTAGGACTTTGAATGTAAATGCATGCTGAATTTTGTCAAAAGTCCTTTCTACATAATGAGATGATGATGTGGTTTTTGACTTTCAGTCCATTTGTATGATTGATGATACTCACTGATTTGTGTATTTTGAACCATCCCTGCATCTCTGGGATAAAGCCTATTTGATCATGGTGAATAGTCTTTTTGATGTACATCTGTATGCAGTTTGCAAGTATTTTTTTTGAGAATTTTTGCAACTATATTCATTGAGAATATGGGTCTATAGTTTGATTTTTCTTAAAGGTTGTATCTTTACCTGGTTTTGGTACTAGAAAATACCAAATTTCTAATGGCTTCATAGGAATTTGGGAGTTCTCCCTCTGTTTCTATCATTTTGAGTAAATTAAGTAGTAATGGTTGGAGGTCTTCTTTAAATGTCTGGTAGAATTCTGCTGTAAATTCATCTGGGCCTGGGCTTTTTTTTGTTTTTGAGTTTTTTTAGTCAGGATGTTTTGTATTACTGTTTTGATTTCCTTATATGTTATGGGTCAGTTTAAGCTGTTAATCTCTTCTTGGTTTAGGTTTGGTGGGTCCCATGATTTCAGATATCCATCCATTATTTTTAGGTTTTCAAATCTAATAGAGTATAGGATTTAAAGTATTCCCTTACAATGTTCTAGATCTTTTGGGTGTCGTAATGTTTCCCCTTTCATCTCTGATTTTGTTGATTTGCGTTTGCTCTTTCTTTCTTTTGGTTAACTGAGCTAAGGATCTGTCTATCTTGTTTATCTTTTCAAAGAACCAGCACTTAGATTCATTGATTCTTTGTATTGTTTTCTTTGTTTCTATTTCATTAATTTCTGCCTGGATTTTTGTTATTTCTTCTTATTTGCTGGATTTGGGTTTCATTTGTTCTTGTCTTTCCAGAATCTTGAATTGCAATGTTAAGTTGTTTATTTGTGATCTTTCTAATTTTTTAATGTAGGCACTTAGAGCTATAAACTTCCCTCTTAGGACTTCTTTTAAAGTGACCCAAAGGTTTTGTTATGTTGTATTGTCCTTACATTTAATTCCAGGAATGTTTTTATTTCTTTTTTAGTTTCTGCTTTGACCCACTCATCATTCAAAAGTGTGTTGTTTACTCTCCATGAGCTCCTGTAGTGACTAGCGCTTCTTCCAATGTTGGTTTTAACCTTTATTGCTTTGTGGTCTGAGAGAATGCATGAATTTTCCAATTTTTTGTTGAGGTTTGTTTTCAACCCCAGTATGTGGTTAATATTTGAGAAAGTCACATGGGGATGCTGAATAGAAAGTGTATTCTTTGTTGCTTGGGTGGAATATTTGAAAGATGTCTGTTAGGTCCATTTGATATATGGTATTGTTTAATTCAGACGTCTCTTTGTTTATTCTTTGTCCAGTGACCTGTCTAATGGAGACAGTGGGGTATTGAAGTCCCCTGGTATTACTGAGTTGGGGTTAATCTGTGTCTTAAAGTCCTGTAGTGTTGTTTTTATAAATTTGGGTGCATCAGAGTTTAGTGCTTTTGTTCATGATTGTAATATCTTCTTGGTCAATTATTCCTTTGATTAGAATGAAGTACCCTCTTTATCTCTTCTGATTGATTTTAGTTTGAAGTCTATTTTGTCAGATATTAGAATTGCAACCGCTGCTTGTTTCTTAGTGCCATTTGCTTGAAATAGTCTTTTTCATCCTTTCCACCTTAAGATAGTGCCTGTCCTGGGGTTTTTTGTTTTGTTGTTGTTCTTGGGTTTTTTGGGGGGAGGAGGGTTGTTTGTCTGTTTGTTCTGTTTTGTTTTTGTATTGTGAGTATCTTCAGCTGGCTTGGAACTCACTATGAAGACCAGGCTGGCCTCTGCCTCCTGAGTGCTGGGATTAAAGGCCTGTGCTGCCATGCCCAGATTGGATTTTGTTTCTTAATCCATTCAGTTACCCTGTGTCTTTTGACGAAGGTGTTCATTCCATTGATATTTAAAGTTATTATTGAAAGATGCGGGGACTGGAGAGATAGATGGCTCAGCGATTAAGAACATTGGTTGTTCTTGCAGAAAACCCAGGTTTGAATCCCAACACCCACATGGCAGCTAACAACTGTCAGTAACTCCAGTCCCAAGGGATCCAGTAACTCCAGTCCCAGGGGATCTGACAGCCTCTCTGACCTCCTTGGGCATTACACAACCTGGGTGCACTTACCTACATGCAGTCAATACACACATACACGTAAAAGTTTTTTTTTAAATAAATAAAATTTAAAAAAAAGAAAGATGTGTATTGGTTGCCATCATTTTGATTACTGTTTGCATTTTTTTGTCTACTTTTGTGTTTCAACAATTATACCTTCATTTAGTTTCTTTCTGTTGCCCCTGGGGTATAATTGTTCCCTTCTCCATTCTTTGTATTGCTTCAAGTATTCTTTGAAGGGCTGGTTTGTGGACTTGTGTTCTTTCAGCCTATTCACCTATAAGAGACATTTTTTTTTCTGGGAAAAGTATTCTGGGCTGGCATCTGTGGTGATTTAAAACTGGAAATACTTTGGTCCAGGTTCTTCTGGCTTTCATAGTTTACACTGAAAAGTCAGCTGTAATTCTGATGGGTTTTCCTTTATATGAACTTGTTTTCCTTTTACAGCTTTCAATATTCTCTCTTTGTTCTGTAAGTTTAGTGTTTTTACTCTGATGTGACGTGGGGAGTTTCTTTTCTGTTCCTTTCTATTTGGTGATCTATGTGCTTCTTGTATTTGTATAGGGATGTCTTCCTTAATTTTGAAAAATTCTTTTCTACAATCCTGTTGAAGATCTGGTCAATACCTTCAACCTGAGATTCTCCTACCTCTATGCCTATGATGTGTGGATTTGGTCTTTTCATGGTGTCCCACATTTCCTACATAGTCATACCTGTGGGTTTTTTAAAATTTTTTCTTTCCTTGAGCTGTCCAATTCTTCAACTTTATCCTGCAGTGTTGATATTCTATTTTCCATTTCATTCATTGTATTAATGAGGTTTTCTCCTGTTGTTTCAAACTGTCATTACTGAATTTTTTCACTCCCTTCTTCAACTTCAACTACACAGCAAATTTGAAACTGTCCACACACTGACAGCTGTGTAGGGGTGTTGCCGCCCCTCCCACATCAGTACATTGAGCACGATCTGGTTTAGCAAGGACCAGTACATCCTCAATGCAGGCTGTCTGCTGTAGAGGTGGGGAACTACATTACCCACACGACCGTGCGCTAAGCCAGCCCCTGGCGCTGCATGCTGGAACCGGGGGAGTGGTTATGCTCTGGTTTCCATGGAGACCAGGGTTCTTGATCACTGTTGGGGCCCCTCACAGGTGGTGGGAGTAATGGGATCTGGGGAGCTGTCTTCCCAGGTGACACATGTCACCAAGGCTTTGGGTGGGGACCACGTGCACACACGTGATGGGGGGAGGGGAAGCACAGGAACACGAATGAGCTAACTCCTAAGCGTGGAGAGTCCGTGTGCATTCACTCTGGAGAGACCTCTGCAGTCCGTGTGGCTGGCGCTAACAGGTGCGTGGTGCGCATGCGCGCTGGGCTGCTGCGTGTTGGGGTCGCCGAGATAAGGGCTCCATGACTGTGACGCAGGAGCGTCCAGCTCGGTGGTGGCCACTGTCAGCTAGAACGGTGGTCGTAGGGGCTGACACTGGCCTGTCCCCTCAGCCCTGGAAGGTGCACGCGTGGTGCCCGGGGCGGCGCAGGGGGGTGTGGCTGCCGGAGATGTAACTTTGCACTTCCCTCACGATGCCAGGACTGGACAGGACTGTGAAGTGGGACAGTGTGTGACAGCACCGGGGACTGAACCCATGATTGGTGAGTGATCACAGGACTCATCTGGTAAGCGCAAGTGTGACGGTGCCACCCGCATCTCTGTTCCTCCACCTTCATGCCCCAACTATGGGACCCGCCTGGAGGCGTGTGGGACATGGGAGTCATGCCGGTCATAGGAATGACCCAGGAAACACTGTGGAGGCTGAGGCAGATGAATCTCTAGTTCCAGGCCTTCCTTGGCTACATAGGGATCTCCCGGCCAGCCTACCTGTTCAGGAAGACCTTGTCTCTAAAATAAAGCCTACCCTGATTGCCCAGGTTTGTAACCCCAGCCCACAGGAGGAAGAGGCATGATAGATAATCTCACATTCCAGGCCAGTCAGGGCTATATAGTAATACCCTTTCTCAAAAAACCTAAATAAGGGGCTTGAAGATGGTTCCGCAGTTAAGATACCTGCTGCTCTTCCAGAGGACCCAGGTTCAGTTCTCATCACCCAGGTCTAGAAGCTAGCAACTGCTATCTTCAAGGATCTGGCACCCTCTTCTGACCTTTGTGGGCACCCACTCATGTACACAGACACACACACATCCGTATGTGTGTGTATTATTATTTATGTGTATATACATAAATGTTTAACACAAATACTTTTTATGGACCCATGGCTATGAACCGGTGTCCAGGAACACTCAGCAGGTTTTGAGGATGACTTGAGAAAGCTTTCAAGAGAGAAGTGGCCTTTGTGAGAGAATAGCTGCCTAACTGGGCAAGGAAAATCCTAGTTAGTGCAGATCAGTTCACAGACACTGGAGTCTGAGATACCAGGTCCCACTGCCCTCTTTTGATTTTTTTTTTTTTTGTAGTTTCTGTTGTTTGTTTTGTTTTTTGTTTTGAGACATAGTCTCTGTGTATCCCAGATTGACCTCAAATGAGAAACATAGCCTGTAAGGACCTTGAACTTAGGATCTGTATGCCTGCACATCCCAAGTGCTAAGACAATAGGTACCCACCACCACACCCAGTTATGACATGCTAGGGGTTGGACCCAGGACCCCTGGTGTGTTAGGCAGGTGCTCTTCCAAATGAGTTCTGTCATTAGCCCCTCCGATTGATTGATTTGTGATGGAGGGAATATCTGCAGGAGGCTCCTCTTACCATGGCCAACCAGGAAACAGAGGGCACAAGGCACAATCCTACCAAGCCACCATGTTGGACTGAAACACTGAAACCATGAGCGACAGTAAATCTCTCTGGGGCTGAGAGTTGATTTAGCAGTTAAGAACTCATACTGTTCCTACAGAGAGCCCAAGTTTGGTTCCCACACCCACATCAGGCAGCTCATAACTGCCTGTAACTCCAGCTCCAGGGGAGCCAACACCTCTGGCCTCCACAGGCACCTGCATTCAGGTGCACATACTCACACAGAGACACAGTACACATGTTTAAAATATTTGAGGTTTGGGTTTTTTTTTAACCCGATCTCCCCATGTTACTCCAACTGGCCTGGAACCCCCTATGTAGAGCAGGCTGATCTAGAACTCACAAAGATCCACCTACCTCTGCCTCTAAAGCGCTGGGAGTAAGGGCACATGCAACCACGTCCAGCTCCAATAAGATAAATCTGTTTGTTTGTTTGTTTTTTGAGACAGGGTTTCCTTGTAGCCACAGCTGGCCTGGATCTCCTTATATAGATCAGGCTTTGCCTCAGTCTCACAGAGATCCTGAGTGCTGGGATTAAATGCATGTGCCACTATGCCCAGCTCTATGAAATACATTTTTTAAATTAAAATTAATTAAATAAATAAATAAATAATAAATAAATAAATAAAATTTTCCTCCCAAGTCCTGGCAGGATTATGGTCCTAGCACTGTAGATATATGCTAGATGTGAGCTTCCTGGGTTACAAGATGATTCTGTTTGACTAGTGAAGGAACCTCCTATTCTTAAAAATTGTGCATGGAAGGGGGTATTGCATATGAGTACAGTGCCCTTAAGATCAGAGGTGTTGGATCCTCTGGGACTGGAGTTACAGGAGGTTGTGAGTTACCTGACATGGGTGCTGGGAACCAAACTCGGAGTCCTCTGCAAGAACAGTACAGGCTGTTAACTGATGAACCAGCTTTCCAGATCCTACCTGTTGATCATTTTAATACTCTTTTGAGAAATTCTATGCCAGTTTTGGCTTTTTTTTTTTTTTTTTTTTTTTTTTTTTTTTTTGGTCTTTTTGAGACAGGGTCTCCCCTGGAACTCACTATGTAGACCAGGCTGGCCTTGAACTCACAGAGCTCTGCCTGCCTCTGCCTCCTGAGTTCTGGGATGAAAGGCGTGCACCTCCACGCCCAGCTTGACCTATTTTTTTAGTTGTTTTCTTGCTGTTAAATTATATGTCCCTTGTGTTTTCTCAGATGCAGGGTTAACATATTTTCTCCAGTGCATAGATTATCTCTTTGTTTTTGTTTTTGCTACTAGGGATGGAACCCAGGGCCTCATACATGCTTAGACAAGTGCTCTACCTCAACTACTTCCTGTGGAAGTTTTTAGCTTAATTTAATCCATCTGTCTCTTTTGCTAGGTTACTTCTCTGCAGGGTGACATTCATCGAATCTTTATGAAGGCCAATATCAAGACATTTTCCTGTGTTTTCCTATCATAGTTATGGTCTGCTGTTTAGGTCTTAAAGTACTTTTTTATGTATATGAGTGTATTACCTGTGTATATGAAAGTGCACCCATGCCCCGTGTTGTGCAATTCCCACCGAGGTCAAAAGCGTGCCAGATTCCCTGGGACTGGAGTTAGCCTCCAATGGCTTGGCTGTTAGCCTCCATGTGGGTGCTGGGAACCGAATCCAGATCCTCTGGAAGAGCAGTCAGTGCTCTTAACTACTGAACCATCTCTCTAGCCCGTCTTAATGTACTTTGAGTTGATTTCTGTGCATGGGTTGAAAGAAAGATCCGTTTTCTTTCTTCTGCATGTGAATGTCCAGTTTTCCCAGCACTGTTTGTTGAGAAGCCGTCACTTCTTGGTTGTGTGATCTTGCCACCTTGTCCAGAATTCATTGGTCATAATATGTGAACATATTTTCTGTCCATTGATATAAGTGACTAATTTTGTGCCAATACTAAAGAGGAAATTTTTTTAATTTTTTTATATTTTATTTTTTTTATTTAATGTGTATGAGTGTATTGCCTGCATGTATGTGAGTGCACCTGTGTCATGCAATGCCGTGGAGGTCAGAAGAGGGCTTCGGATTCCCCTGGAACTGGAGTTAAGGATGGTTCATAGCCGCCATGTGGGTTCTGGGAATCAAACCCGGGTCCTCTGCAAGAGCAGTCAGTGTTCTTAACTGCTGAGCCATCTCTCCAGCCCCGGAATTTATTTTTTATAATTTTTTGTCTGTGTCTCTGTGTGCATGTGTGTGGGTGTGTGCTCACGCACAGAGTTCAGAGAACAGTCTCGGGTGTCAACTGTCACCTTCCAACCTTCATGTGGGTTCTGGTTTTTAATTCATGTATGACTTTCTTTGTCTTTTTGTTATGTGGTTCAGGCTGGTCTCAGGCTCCTGGGCTCAAGCAGTCTGTTCCAACATCCTGAGGCACACACGTCAAGCCTCAAATTATAGGACACAGTGGTAGATTTTGTTCTCACATCTTATACTCCTTGCCCCGGCAGTGTCTGGGATGGCCCTGGTTTTTGGTGCCACTGACAGCATTGAAAGGTGAGGTGCTATATTCTAGTAATCATAAATCATTAGAACTCGTGAGAAATGTTAATTACCAAGGGTTTTCCATTAGCCAGTAAGCATCACAGCCCACATGGTGTTCAGTTGATCAGGTAGGACAGGAGGAGAGCAGCGTGGCCACATGTTTAGCACACACCCTCGGGACAAAGAATTGTCTCTGCCCAGACACATCCTGGCTCAGTCTGCAAAGGCAACCAGCTGCCTTGTGCGTAGGGTCAGTCTCCTGGTGAGATGTCACCACAGGATGTTCAAGTTCAGAGGAAAGACACTTCCTCAGTCACAATTTGACAATGTTAAACTTGGTGTCAGTGTCTTTTGCTATTGTCATAGATGTAGTGACTTAAAACACCAATTTATTAACTCCCCAAAGTCAGAAGATTGAAGCTGGGTTGGGTTGGGTTGGCTGGTTGGTTGTTTTTTGAGACAGGATCTCACTATGTAGTCCTGGCTGACTGGAACTTGCTAAGTAGACCAGGCTGGCCTCAAACTCACAGAGATCTCCTGTCTCTGCCTCCTGAATGCTGGGATTAAAGGTATGCCTTACCATACACAGCATGATAGTTCTAAATGTTTCTTGATCTTTAGGTTATCTGTTGAACAATACAGTCATACAACTTGAACCTCCTTGCTGTATGAATAGCACAGGCCCTTCCATTCAGACTTTCCATAGTAACTACCACATGGTTCCTCTCCCGTAATTAGTCATTTGTCCTTGTTAACCCTCTCTTAATTGAGGCTCCCTTAAATTATATTGCTTGTAATGGGATTAATTGGGGGGGAAAAATCAGTTCCCTGAGGAGCTCATAATGTCAGAATTACTCATAGCGACAGCACCCACAGAAAATGGTTGTTAACGTTTTTGCGTGTGTGCCTAACGCTCCACCTCCTCGCTAATCATGTGTGCCTTTGTGCTAATTGGTTATGTGAAGGAGGCTCTCTTCAAACCTCAGGTTATAAAAGGCCTCCAGCCAGCCATGGGTCACATCATTCCTGCACTGGGTGAGGAAAGGCAGGAGTGACGGTAATTCCTTTTTTAAAAAAAATAGAGTCTCCCTGTAACCCCAGCTGGCCTGGAACTCTCTATTTAGACCAGACTGGCCTTGAACTCAGAGATCCACCTGCCTCTGCCTCCTGAGTGCTGGGATTAAAGGTGTGAGCCACCACGCCTGGCCTAGGAGTGCATGCCTTAATTCTTGTCTTCTTTGGGAAAGCAGTGCAGGTACTATACCTTTTTTAATATTTTATTTTTATGTTATGTGTATGAGTGTATTACCTGCATGTATGTGAGTGCACCCGTGTCGTGAAATGCCACGGAGGTCAGAAGAAGGCTTCGGATTCCCCTGGAACTGGAGTTAAGGGTGGTTCGTAGCCACCATGTGGGTTCTGGAAATTGAACCCGGGTCCTCTGCAAAGTGCAGTCAGTGCTCTCAACCACTGAGCCATCTCTCCAGCCCCAGGTACTATACCTTTTATTTTATGTGTACGAGTGTTTTGTCTGCATATATGTAAGTGCACCCGTGCCATGCAATGCCTGCTAGAGGCCAGAAGAGGGTGTTAGGTCCCCTGGAACTGGAGTTACGGGCGGTTGTTTGCCTATGTAGGTGCTGGGATTCAAACCTGGGTCCTGCAAGAGCAGTCAGTGCTCTTAACCACTAAGCCATCTCTCCAGCCCAGTACTGTACCGTTTTTGTTTCTAGGTTTTGTTTTATTTGTTTTTGTCATGTTTTGTTTTGTTTCATTTGGTCTTTTTGAGACAGGGTCTCCCTATAGCCCCAGCTGTCCTGGAACTTGCTATATAGACCAGGCTAGATCCACCTGCTTCTACCTCCAGAGTGCTGGGATTAAAGGCATGTGCCACCACACCCAGCTTTTGTTTCTGTTTTTAATTAGTGTACAAAGTAAGTTTCATTATGGCATGTTGCCTCTGTCTTCCATTCCTCTGCCCTCCCTTGTAATCTTCCACCCCAGTAGACTCCTTTTTGCTTCATAGCGAATCATATATTAACCTTACAGGATTGGGGGTACAGGGCTGGCAAAATGGCTCAGTGGGTAAAGTCTCTTGCTGCCAAGGCTGGTGACCTACATTCAATCCCTAGCCTCCACAAGATGGAAGGAGAGAACCAAGTCTGTGAGTTGTGGACTGAACCCAACACTCATGCTGTGGCATGAGCATGCACACACACACACACACGCACACACACACACAGCAAAAAAAAAAAAATAGGAGTGAAATATTCTATAACAGAGGGAACTAACAGCTTGTTTTCCATGTATAAATATGGATTATAACATTCAGGGTGCTTGTATGGGTTATTTTAATACCTGAGACAGCCTGTCCTATTTGATCTGTATTATAATTTTATTAGTGCGGAAGCTAACAGCCAATTAGCCTGCCTACAACAGTCCTCAGGGTGTATGAGATGGGTCCTTCTGCCAAACCTAATAAACCTAGGTTCCATCCCCAGGACTCTACATGATTGGAAGGAGAGAACCGACCCCGGCAAGTTGTCACGTGATGACCACACGTATGTCCGCTATGGCATGTGCACACACAACACAGTCAATAAATATATATTACAAAAGCGCACTGCCTGAACCCTGCATGGTAGAGCACACCTTCAGTTTTTTTTATTTTTATTTTTTGTGTATGAGTATATTGCCTGCATATATGTAAGTGCACCCATGTCGTACAGTGCCTGTGGAGGTCAGAAGAGCACCTCGGATCCCCTGGAACTGGTTATGGATGGTTGTTAGCTGCATGTGGATGCTGGGAATCGAACCTCTGGACTTCTGCAAGAGCAGCCATTTCTCCTGACCTCAGAGCATCTCTCCAGCCCTTGCACGCACTCACTTCCAGCAGGACACGAGTCTGAGGTCTGCCTGGGCTATTTTTAGGATAGGCTTTGCGCAGAGGCAGTCCAGGACTTCCAACTCCTAGCAGTGCCTGGGTGTCAGGAGAGAACAGGGGCTCACTTGCACGTCATGCGTGTTCACGCGTGTCTGTTGCGCGCTCTCGCTCTGTCGCCTGGCAGAGCTCCGTGCGCATGCGAGTTGTCCTGAGCCGAGGTCGTGGGCTGGGGGCGGGGCTTCCCCCCGAGTACCAATGCGCTGGCCAGATGTGACTGGTGCCCTCCGAGCAGGGCTGCACACGTGTGCACGTGCGTCACTGGCACCGCGTTGTGGAGGGGCTGAGGTTGCCTTGACTACGACGCTAAGTGTGCGTGGGGGGATGCAGGTCGCCCGGGGCCGTGAGCTGACGCAGTGGGGACTGCGGGGCTGTGAGGCTGGGAGGGCCCGGCCAGTCCTGCCTCTGCACTGCGCCACAGGTGCGGCTCCGGCAGCCTTCCCAGGACGTGCTCCACTTACAGCAGGTAACACGCATGGGGAGTCGTGCCCGGAGCGGTCAGCGCCCGGGGACTTTGCGGCTGGGTGTCAGTACCTGCGGTGCTGGGTGTCAGTTCGGTACCGGGGAGGAGTACATGGCGCAGCCATGTCGCTGGCACGGCCTCTGATAGCCACCTGTAGTGCGCGCATCCCCTCGTGCAAGGGATGTGCTCTGCACGCATGAGGACGCACTCTGCACCGTGGGGAGCTCAGAGCGAGTCTGAGTCCTGTCATGTCACCCATCAGGAACAAAGGCAGTGAGGCAGGAACACCGCTGTCCATGCGGAAGGTTCCAGATTTGGCAGGTAACAGACTCAGACGGGTCCTCAGGAGTCCGAACCTCAGATCCAGGACCCTCACTGGGTGATTGATCTGTGACCTGAAGGCAGTGGTGCCTGGACTGTTGTCTCTTCTAACTTGTTCTCTGCAGGAAGCCCTCCTATATCATCCTGTAGCCCCAGGCCAGCGCAAGAGCCAGTGTCCGTCATCTCCTTGACCAGGAAGGACCGTTAGACGTCTTAAAATAGGTGCAGGTGAGTTTTTCTTTTTCTTTTTAATTAGGTGGTTTTGCCTCATATATCTTAATATGACATTTGAGGTGTAGATCCCACACTAGAGAAAAGGTGTTTATTTTGAAGGTAACACGGGTATCATAGGAGACAAAGATGTATGCATGAACCCAGGGTTGTGTCACTTTGGGCAAAATGGCACAATTCTCTGCTGCATCTGGGTTTTAATTAAAAAATGTAAGAACGGTATTTGAGTAGAGAGAGTTCCAGACATATTAATGGCTCTTTCTACCTTTTGAGTTTTGGAAAAACTGGGTTGTTACGAAGAGAGGATATATTAATACACTTACAACCCCGTGTAGCAGCGTCCTAGAGCACTCAGTGCTCTAAGAAGCACTCAACTGGTCGTCATGTGGTAAGCCTGGATATTCACAAATCACAAACAGCATACATACACAGGTAACGGTGATGGGAACTAACCCACTTACAAAAAGAACAGAGCTTCAAATGGTCCAAACAGTAACCCAAGCTGAGCATAGTAGCACACATCTGTATTCCCAGCTTTATAGAAGCTGACACAGGAGAACCACTGGGCGGTTGAGGACAGCCTGGGCTACATAGTGAAACACTCTCAAAAAAATAAAATTAAACCAGGTGTGGTGTTGCAGATCTGTAATCCCAGCATTTGGGAGGTTAGAGGAGAATTGGGAGTTGGAGGCCAACCTGGAAGATTTGCCTCTTTAAAAAAAATAAAAAAAAAAATCCACTCCTCCCACTTCTAAGCACATATGTGTTTTGTTTCTGGAGTATTGCATCCTAGTTACTCATGTCAATTCACAAAAGGATCCAGTATTAGTTTGTAAAAGGAATCCGAAGTCTAGGGA
Organism: Nannospalax galili; assembly: GCF_000622305.1. Classification (NCBI taxonomy): domain Eukaryota; kingdom Metazoa; phylum Chordata; class Mammalia; order Rodentia; family Spalacidae; genus Nannospalax; species Nannospalax galili. The sequence continues at coordinate 235,240 of NW_008332816.1, forward strand.
TGCAGGCTTGAAGAGCACAAGCTTAACCATAAAAATAGGAAGTGTGCTTGCTAGCATTTACCTGCAATCCCAACACTCTGGGAGTCTAGGCCAGAGAATTGCCACAATTTCAAAGCCAGCCTGGGCTACTCAGTGAGTACTAGACCGACCAGGGTAATTTATGGAGAGACCCTGTCTAAAAATATAAACAAACATGGAGTGGGGCTACAGCTGTGGCTCAGTGGTGGAGCACTTACCTAGTATGTGCCAGGCCCTGGGCTTAAACCCCAGAACTACAAAGAAAAAAAAAAAAATAGATGTGTAATATTCTTTATCTCTTATAGTAACAGCTAAGATATTAATCATTACATATTGCTGCATGCTTTAGATAGATTATCTTACTTAAATTGAGATAGCCACACCTTACAATCTTTCTATTCCAATTTTAGCAGGAAGGAAACAGACACAATGAGGTTAGTAACTGTCACTCAAGCTCTGACATTCACTATGGTAGGGGCTCCGGCACATTAGTGTGATTGACTAATGGACTGCACGGTTAATCTCAGTCTCCAGGTCAGTGGTTACGGAGTGACCCAAGACCATCATCCCGAATCACCAGGTTGTTCTTTCCAGAGTGGTCAGCCCCCACCTGAAGCAAAGAAAGGCATTCCAATAAGGTAAGGTATCGATTACCTCTCAGAGGTGATCTGAGGGCAAAGACTTTGGGGAACAAAACGAAATCCCTTAGTGCCTCCTGGACTTGCTCCAAGCAATGAACTTGCCAAAACTCCTGCTAGGGCGTGTCTTGAGAACACATGCACAGGCATGCACGCACGCACGCACTCGTGTGTAAACAGTCTCCGTTGTGCTGTGAGGCTTTTAGGAGACTTTGATTTTCTTGACTTTGTCCATGACCCTCTGACTCTTTCTCTGATGTTCCACACACGTTTGTGTGTGTTGGGAGATGACGATGAAAGAGCTGGAAGTCACCTAAGAACCCAGCAGCAGCTTAATGACTCTTTTTCTCCTACAGCACTCTCCTCTCCGACTTTGTGTTTACTGTGGAAGAAACCCCAAGATGACAGACAAAACCCTGAGTTCTGAAACTGAGGCCCGAGTAAGTGTGTATTTCTTTCCTTCTTGAAATGTGATGGTCAGGTTTGGGGACATTGTTGTGAGTTATCCAGGGACTTACACCTAAGTGGTTCCGAATGACCTGCTTCTCAGCCCTCCGTGTGGCGGTGACTGATAACCTCACACAGCCCTTTTGGCTGTTTAGTAAATCGGGGAACAAATTTTTCATCTCCTGTGTACTCAGTTTCTTTGTCCAGAGAAATGTTATAGTAATAAAGGAACAAAATCCCTTGGGGAAAATATTAAGTCATATGTCTAGTCTGACAATGGTCCCCATCGGACCAAAACAGAAAATATAATCACCACTGATCTTGTGTTCTGGGTAAGTAAGAGGGAATGTCCATATCTGGTGATCTTTCTTAGTGTGTGCTTAGAGGGAGGAGAGAGGGAGAGGATGGGAGGGGAGAGGAGGGGAGGGGAGCGGAAAGAGAAGAGAGGGAGGGAAAGAGGGGAGGGAAGGGGGGGAGAGGAGGCGGGAGAAGGAGGAGGGGGGAGAGAAGGGGGAGGGGAGCAGAAAGAGGACAGGAGAGGAAGGAGGGAGAGAGGGAGGGGGAAGAGGATGGGAAGGGAGGGAGGGGAAGGGAGGGGAGGAGAGGAGCACAGTGCAGCAGTAGCTGCAGCAGCATCTGGAAACCAGCAAGATTGCTCAGCAGGTGAAGGTATTTGCTACCAAGCCTGATGACCCGAGTTGGATCCCTGGAACCTTTGTGGTGGAAGGAGAGAGCCAACTCCAGCAGGTCCTCTGACCAGGCACACCCACACATGTACACGCATATATTAATTAAGTACGTAAGTAATTCTTGCTGATCTCAGCAACTCAGCACTGGGAGGGAATCTGAGGCAGGAAGATCACATTTCCAGGCCTGCCTGGACTATATAACCAGACCCTGCCTCAAAGAAATATAAAGTAAAGGTTGGGGGGCGGAGGCTGGAGCAATGACTCAGTGGTTAAGAACGCTTACTGCTCTTGCAGAGAATCCAGGTTCAGTTCCCAGCACCATATGTCACCTAATTCCTATCCTAAACTCCAGTTTCAGAAGATCCAATGGCCTCTTCTGGCCTCTTGCAGGCACTACATACATGTGATCCACTTATATACATGCAAGCAAAGCATCACATAAAATAAAAACAATTCAAATATTTTGAAAACAAAAAAGGAGGCTTGAGAGATGGCTCAGCAGTTAAGAGCACTGACCTTGCAGAGGATCAGATTTGGTTCCTGGCACCCACATGGCAGCCAACAATCACCAATAACTCCAGTCTGGGGGATCTAACGCCCTCTTCTGACCTCTACAGGTAGTGTAGAATACATACATTCTGGCAAAATACTCATACACATAAATTAAAAATAAAAAGTAGGGCTAGCAAGATGGCTTAGTAGGTAGAGGCACTTGCCATGCAAGCCCGATGACCTGAGTGTGGGTCCCAGAAGCCACAATGAAAGGACAGAACCAAACCCCCAGTGTCCTGGCCTCCACACACTGTGGCACATGCATGCCCACATATACACACGATAATAATAAAAATGAACTCAAATTTTTTAGATAATAAGCTCAGTATTCTATAGGAATCCACACCTCCTGGGAATTTGCCAAGCCGGTGCTTGTGAGCCGGAAGAAAGCTTGGATTGTTTTCTGGCAGATGTGGATACTTAGAAATGCCCAAGTGCAGGTCATTTTCCACACACCCATAGGCTCATTAGTGGCACAGCAGTGCTCAGTCCCACAATAATTGGTATGATATGCTGGGTGTGGTGACGCATGCCTTTAATCCCAGCACTGGGGAGGCAGAGGCAGGTGGATCTCTGTGAGTTCAAGGCCAGCCTGGTCTACATAGTGAGTTCTAGCAGGGGCTACAGGGAGAGCTTGTCTCAAAAAGACCAAAATAATAATAATAATAATAGTAATAATAGTAATAATAATAATGTTACTGGTGTTCAGGCTGCTCACTGCCTTCCTCTGATGCAGGGGTAGCCACCATCCCCTTCACCCTGAAGGGCTGTCCTGTCACCTCTTCAGGAGTATGTGGCTTTGTTTTCAGGGTTTGGTGTCATTCTCGGATGTGGCTGTAGACTTCTCTCAGGAAGAATGGGCCTGTCTTGACTCTACCCAGAGGGACCTGTACTGGGATGTGATGTTGGAAAACTACAGTAATTTGGTTTCACTAGGTAAGTTGCATGCCTCAAGGCTCTGCTTCCTAGAATGTCAGCCCTCTCCTATGATTTTTAGGACTATTTTCCAGGAGACTGACTCAAGTTCTTCCTATTCCCAAAGAAAGCTTTGAGCTTTGTTGGTGTGGAAATGAACTTGCCATCCAAGCGTTTCTGTCCCACCCTTGGCTGGTCCTCCAAGGGATGAATTGGAGCTCTGGAGTATTTATAACCATCTTCAAGAAACCAAGCTTTATCTTTAGATAATATGTTTATATACAAATTACTATTAATGGTCTTTGGTACCTCGAGGACCCACCTTTAGGGACAATACCTCAATCTGGTACCCCGATTTCCTCTTAAACAACCCGTGTTTATAACATAGACACAGAATTTATGGACAGAATCCAGTTGTCAGCATATTGTGCGTGAAATGAGACTGAACGTTACAGTCCATGAACCCTGTGTTAGGTGTGGCTGACACTGGGCATGTGCCCCAGGCCTGCATCCCTGAAGCTAAGGCAGAAAGGCTGTGAGTTTGAGGCCAGCCTGGCCTACCCAGCAATACCCTATCACAAAATAAGATCGGAAGACTAGCTGATGTTAGGCCACTCTGTGTGTGTCTATGTCATACATTTCATTTCATTCTCACAAGATCACAAGCTAGGCGCAACACGTCAGTGTAGGAGATGATTATTCTTAAGCACAGAGTATCTTAGAGAAGGCAGAAGCAAGAATTACCAGGCATGGTGGCACACACCTGTAATCTCAGCACTCCAGGGGTGGAGGGAAGAGGATGAGAAGTTCAAGGCCAACCTGGGCTACATAAGAGCCTGCCTCAAAAACAAACAGGGCACCAGACATGGTAGTTCATACCTTTAATCCCAGCACTCAGGAGGCAGAAGCAAGTGGATCTCTGAGTTTGAGGCCAGCCTATTCTACATAGTAGATTCCAGGCCAGATAGGGATAGGGATGTAGCTCAGCTGGTAGAGTGCTTGCCTAGCATGCACCAAAGTCCTCCATCAATTACACTTCACAAAACAGGTTGAAGTGTTCTGTAATGGTGGCCCTCGGGGGTGGGGGCAGGAAGGAGGTCATGCTCAGGTACATGGTGACTGCAAGGCCTGCCTCGGCTACCAGATACATGACATGCTATGTTTAAGGGGGCGTGGGGAGCAAGAATTGAACACAATTCTAATTAACTGTGCATGGTAGTTCACATATATAATCCCAACATTTGAGAAACTAAAGCCAGAGGATTACCATTAGTTCAAGGCCATGTTGGGCTACAAAATTTACAAGTCAGCCTTGGCTACAGAGTCAGATCCTACCTGTCTGAAGAAAGGGGAGGGAAGGAAGGGGCATGGGAGGGATGATGGGAAGGGTGCAGATGATCAAAACTTTGTATGAAATTCTCAAAGAACTAATAAAAAAAATGAAAAAGAAAAAAATTCTGGGTTCATTTCCAATTCTCCTCCTCCCCAAAAATATCCGAGCTCGGAGCCACCTTGCTCCCAGGGAAAAAACTCAGGGGAAAAAAACCTATAAAAGTTTAAGATGCTTTACCATCAGGTTTCTTGTTTGTTCCTTAAAGCTGTCTCTTTTATGAATTCTTTCTCAGTATCATTTTGAGAATTAGATTGCAAGAAACCTCCCCAGCTTCAATTAGATGTATTAGAACATTTTGAGCCAAGCATGGTGGCACATATATGTGATCCCATTGCTTAAGAGACAGGCAGGAAGACTGCAACTTTGAGACCAGCATGGCTACATAGCAAGACCTTGTTAATTTTTTTTAAACGGGGTCTCCCATAGCCCCCGTTGGCCTGGAACTCACTATGTACATCAGGCTGACTTTGATCTCACAGAGATTCGCCTGCCTCTGCCTCCCAAGTGCTGGGATTAAAGACATGCTCCACCACACCCAGTGTGCCTATTAAATTTTTGAGCTTACAAATTTTTCCTTGGGGGTGGGCAGCAAGATGGCTTAGTGGGTATAGAGACTTGCTGCAAAGCCTGACAACTTGAGCTCCATCCCCAGGATCCACATAGTAGAGAGGAAAACAAACTGCATAGGTTGTCCTTTGATGTCCACCTATCTCACACACACACACACACACACACACACACACACACACACACACAGAGTCATTGATAAATCAATAAATAAATGTTTTCAAGTTTTTCTTCAGCTATATCACAGAGCATTTGTCCTTTCACTGTGATCAGAACATTCAAATCCTCTCTTGTGCCGAACCTGAAATATATAAGGCTAGTGACACATTCCTCCAATCCCAGCACTTACAAGGCAAGGGCAGGGATCACAAGTTCAAGGTCAGGCTCAGCTACATAGCAAGTTGGAGGCCATTCTAGGCTATGAGAGACCCTGCCTCAAAACAAACAAGCAGGCCAAGTGTGGTGGCGCACAGCTTTAATCCCAGCACTTGAGAGGCAGAGGCAGACAGCTCTGTGAGTTCAAAGGCAGCCTGGTCTACATAGTGAGTTCCAGGCCAGCTGGAGTTTCAGGGAAACCCTGCCCCAAAAAGAAAACAAAACCAAAAGTAGTAAATTGATCTTAACTGTAGTTCCTTCCTGTATTGTATCATCCTGTGCTAGAACTTAATTCTCTTATTCAGCTGTTATTTGTATCAGTTAACCAAACTTCCTGCCTCCTGGTCCCTTACCTCCCCAGCTTTTTTAAGATTTATTTTTATTTGATGTGCATGAGTGCTTTGCCTGTATATATGTATAAGCACTTGTGTGCCTGGTGCCCATGAAGGGCACCAGATAAGATAAGTTAGATAATTTATTAGCAGCCATGTGAGTGTTGGGACGTGAACCCTGGTCCTCTGGAAGAGCAGCAAATGCTCTTGACCACTTCTCTCCAGCTTTCTTTCCCTTGTAATAACTCAGTCTAATTGGTGCTACCTGATCAGTAAAGTAGCTGATGGATGAATCCGGTGGATCGGGAGAAAGCACCAGGACACAGATAAAACTCCAGCGAAATAGAGTTTATTAGCAAAGGAGCATATGACAGATTCCCTTCCTGGCAGGAAAAATGTCTGCCCGGGTCATGAGCTGGGGTCTTTTAGGGGGAGGGTTCTAGGGGTGCAGAAGGCAGGAAGGTATATTTTTTAAGGTTGGGGGCGGGGGAGTGTTCCCGCTCCCTCTGCCAGCCAGGATCTGAGTCAGGAAGGGTTTGTTTTTGTCCTCTTAAGATAACGGAAAACTGCTGTGCTGAAGGGGCTCCTGAGGTCTCTGGTTAAAAGTGGGATCTGTTTATCTTGTCTTCGGAGATCAAAGGAAAAGCAAGCTGCCTTTTAGAAGAGCCTGCTTCTCTTGACTTCAAAGACCAGGGTGCTTATCAACTCGGTTCCCTTTTCTCAGGGGGCTTCCTTGTGAGGTCCTTGAGGCCCTGTTGGTGAGGGGGTGGGGCTATCTACACCTTAACACTCACCACCCACTTGTCCATGCATGTCAGGGCATCGGCTGAAGCATGGGTGACCTACCAGTGGTCATTTGTCAAATTGCCTTCTAAGTATTTATGTTTGCAGTTGGCGATGAGCAGCACGTGCTCTTGCAGAGGACCTAGGTTCCCAGCACCCACATGGATGCTAATAACTGTCTAACTCTAGCTTCAGGGGACCCACTGCCGTCTTTTGGCCTCAAGCAGCAGTCTTGTACATAGTGTATGTTATAGGCAAAACACACAAACAAATAAAAAAGAGGGGCTGGAGAAATGGCTCAGTGGCTAAAACTACTCGCTGCACTTGCAGAGGGTCCAGGTTTGATTCCCAGCACACGTATCAGCTAATAACTGTGCATGACTCCACTTCCAAGGGAGCCAATGCCCTCCTTCTGCCCTCTGTGAGCATTGCACACATGCAATGCACTTACATACATGCAAGCAAAATATTGATACATATAAAAATAAGTTATTATTTGTGTTTATGCTCACAGACCTGGGCTGGTCAGAGAAACTTTTTACAGCGAGCAACAGTGATCAATAGTTTTCCATTCCACTCGAGTGAGAGCATGGAGCATTTGTCTGTCTGTCCCTGGTTTATTTCACTTAACAGCGTGTCCTCCAGGCTCATTCATGTTGCCACAAGCGTGTGTTCTTTCTCTTTTTCCTGGGTTGCCCTGATGTGCCCTTCCACCACCTCCAATGCGTATGGCGTCATGTTCATTTTTGACCCCCCCATTTCTTTTCCTCGTCAGTTAACATCAGTAAGAGCAGTAGTCACTGTCCTTCCCCATTGAGCTTTAACACAAGTGCCCACAGTGTTTCCCCTCTGTCACCCGCGCCCTCAGAGTATCAAGTCCACTAGGGAATCTTTTGTATTGTGAGTAGATTTAGCTTCTGTTTTCCTTTAAAGGAAACAAATGTTATTTTTCTTCCAGATTGGGAATCACCCTATGGGACCAAGAGTTTAGCTGTAAAAAAGAGCATTTATGGGCTGAGTTTTCGCAGAAAGCATTCAGGTGACAAAAATAAGCCTTACCGCCTTGACAGGATTCTCGAAGGGGAGTCTGAAACACCACAGGGCTCTCAAGAGGGAAGTGTCAATAAAGAAAGCAACCGCTCTAGAAAAGCACCCACTGATAGAAAGCGCACACGTACCCCACACTCGAGACCTCATAAGGACAGCTACAAATGTAAGGACTGTGGGAAGGCCTTTAGTCGTGTGTATCAGCTCCGTCAACATCAGAAAATTCATACTGGCGAGAAGCCCTTTGAGTGTAAAGTCTGTAAGAAGGCCTTTCGTTGGGGTAATCAGCTTACTCAGCACCAGAAAATACACACTGGGGAGAAACCTTATAAATGTAAGGACTGTGGGAAGGCCTTTCGGTGGGGCTCTAGCCTTGTTATTCATAGGAGAATTCATACTGGCGAAAAACCATACTTATGTAAAGACTGTGGGAAGACCTTTAGACGTGGTGATGAACTCACTCTACATCAGCGATTTCATACCGGTGAGAAAGACTATGAGTGTAAAGATTGTGGGAAGACCTTTAGCCGTCTGTATAAACTTATGCAGCACACAAGAATTCACAGTGGTGAGAAGCCCTATGAATGTAAAGACTGTGGGAAGGCCTTTATTTGTAGTTCCAGCCTTATTCAGCACAAGAGAATCCACACAGGTGAGAAACCCTTTGAATGCCAAGAGTGCGGGAAGGCCTTCACTAGAGTCAATTACCTTACTCAGCACCAGAAGATTCACACTGGTGAGAAACCTCATGAGTGTAAGGAATGTGGCAGGGCCTTTCGCTGGGCTTCAAGCCTTGTTAAACACGAGAGACTTCATTCAGGCGAGAAACCGTATAAATGTACAGAATGTGGGAAGGGCTTTCACTGTGGCTATCACCTCACTCAACATGAGAGAATTCACACTGGGGAAACCCCTTACAAATGTAAGGAATGTGGGAAGGCCTTTATATATGGCTCAAGCCTCGTTAAACATGAGAGGATTCACACAGGGGAGAAGCCCCACAGATGTGAGGAATGTGGGAAGGCCTTCAGTCATGGCCACCAGCTTAGACAGCACCAGAAAACTCACATGGCAAAGTCCTGTAATGAGTGTGGGAAGGTTTATAATCACATAAGCCATCTCAGAGAGCACCAGAAGACTCACCAACATTGAAAACCTTTTCACTACAGAGAATACCAAGGCCTCTATCCCCCATTCATTTGTTCCTCAATGTGAGGAACATCCATGTTTTAATTTATCATAAGAAAGCTTTCCCTGGTCATTTTCTTGCTTGTAGAATATTAGAAGTCATACTGGAGATGAATTGGAGAGTGTGTCAAAGTCACTTTTCTAAATGATCACACCCTTTCCATTGGCATTTTCCTGGGTAAGTTGGTTGAGTGAATGGGTAGAAGCCTACCAATGCCATTCCACCTTTATTATGTTTCCAGTTCATTCTAGGAGGAACCCTGCCATTGTGACACCTGTGGGAAAGCCTTTAGTCTTGGCGAATACCATACCAGCTAGCATCACTATCCCACCTCTTTACTCTGTGAGACACACACAAGCTGCTCATTACCCCTGTGTATTACAGATGGCCTGACACACAATAGGCTTATGTCCTGATAAACTCATCAGATGCTGAAAAGACTGGTTGCAAATGCATTTAATATACCTTACTAACCAAACTTCACAGCATAGCCCAGCCTATCTTAAATGTACTCAGAACACTCCCGTTAGCCTAAATTGGGCAAAGTCATCTAAAACCAAATCTATTCTATGATTAAAGTATTGAGTGTCTCACATAATTTCCTGACTAGTGGCCAGGTGTGGTAACACATCTGTGATGTCAAGAAGCTGAGACAGGGGGATTGAGAGACCAAGGCCAGCCTGAGCAGCACAGTGGACTCCAGGCTGGCCTATAGAGCATGACCCTGTCTCAAAAAAAAAAAAATTCTTGAACATTGTGCTAAAAGTAAAACATCAGTGGTTGTAACAGGTACATTTTGTACCATCGTGATGTTGAAAAATCGATGGTTATATTGGGTATGCTTTTGCACCATCTTGAAGTTCGAAAATGAGTGGTTATATTGGGTATGCTTCTACAACGTTGAAAAAAATCGTTGTATTGAACACACCTTCAAACCATCGTAAAGTTGAAAAATCGATTGTATTGAGTATGCTCTCGCACCCTTTTAAAGCTCAAAAACCATAGTTGTATCGGGCATACTCGGACAGAGTTAGAAGATCAGTGGTTGTATTAGGTACACTTTTGCAAAGTTGAAACAATAGCTGTATTGAATATGCTTTCATGCCATTGCAACGTTGAAAAATTAATGGTTGTATTAGGTATAGTTTTGCAACATTGAAAAAAATCAGTAGTAGTGAATATGCTTTTGCACCATCGCAAAGTTGAAAAACCAGTGGTCATATTGGGTACGCTTGCACGCCATCATAAAGCTCAAAAATCGGTAGTTGTATTGGGCATACATTCACAAAGTTGAAAAATCAATAGCTGTATTGAATATGCTTTTACACCATCGCAAAGTTGAAAAATCAATGGTTAGGCTGGGAGTGGTAACACACATCTTTAATCCCAGCTCTTGGGAGGCAGAGGCAGGCAGATGTCTATGAGTTCAAGGCCAGCCTGGTCTACATAGTTCCAGGCTAGCTGGGGCCACCTGCTGGGAGATCTTGTCTCCAAAAACAGCCAAAGAAAAGTTAAAATCAATGCTTGTATTGGGCATGCTTTTGCAAAGTTTAAAAAATCAGTAGTTGTGTTGAATTTAATCTCCATGCCAATGTAGAGTCCAAAAAACTCAGTGGTTGTATTGGGTATGCTTTGACTCCATCGTAAAGTAGAAAAATCAGTGGTTGTGTGGCTATGCTTTCTCGCCATTGTGATTTTAAAAGGCTGTGGTTGTATGGATAGCTTTCGTGCCATCGTAAAGTTGAAAATTGTAAGTTAAAACATCTGTAAGTCAAGATCCTCTGTATTTGTAAACTGTGTTACATGTGTTACTTGTACATAGGGATAATCAAACTGTGGAAATTAAATGGTAAACTCCTTGAGAGAGCATCAGGAGTTCTGTGTCAAGTCAGTAAATACTCCTGTTATCGTTCCCATGATCATCACCATCAGAGTTCCTGTTAGTGAGTTCCAAGAAGACAACCTGCGGGTGTGGTGAGTTCAGATACGCTGTTAAACTCTGTGGAGAGGGTTTAGGAGATTACTGTCAGGCAGTGATTTCTTGGGGTACAGACCTCATGGACTGTAAAAGATCATTAGACTTCATCAGAAGCGCAGTCTGTCCACAAAGTGATGCCACGCAGGTGGGGAAAGAAGAAGCAGAGTCGGGAAGACACTCTACATGCACCTGTCAGGACTCACGGGAGGCATAAAGACTCCCTCATGTTAAACAGCAAAGCAACTGAAAGGTGGACAGTTCCACATGTCAGATATCACCAGACAGCCAGTGAGTAAATGGAAATACGGTCTGCCTCACTGCTTGAAGAAACGCACAGGAAAAACACAATGGGATGACATCACCCATTGTGACGCCAGATCACCTAAATTTAAGTGAGAAAGTAGTATGTCAGCTGTCTCACCACAGAAGTGAGGTGCTTGATGTTACTTTGATTCAGTCATTCTCCATTGTATACGTGTACCAAAACATCAGTGTTGTCTATACATGTAATATATAAAGGGAAAACTAAATATAATACAATTATTTGTCAATTCAATGTAATAAACTCTTAAAAAGTACATTTGAACTGTACTGTTGAATGAATATTCAGATGTCCTTTTGGGAACCGAGCCAGTGAACAGTCCACAGCAGGGTGGTGTGAGCACTTGTCCTGGTAGGGGACCACTGCCCAAAGCAAAGGCCTGGGAGGGTTTGGGGAGCAGGAGGGGTGGGAATTGAGCCTTCTTATGAGATGACTAGAGTAAGGGAGGATTACCTTGGGGAAGAGCCTGGAGCTGGAGAGACGGGGTTTGGGGGATATGGGTAGAGCTGGAGGTAGTTGGGAAAGAATGGATGGAGGTCAAGGCCAGCCCCTTGGTAGGTAGAGTCCAGGCACCCAGGAATGGGGCATTTGAGAGCCGGGACAGGTTCACATGTTCAAACACACCTTGGAGATGCTAAATCAAATCAGAGGGCCTTCATCTGGGAACAGTGGTGTGCCTGGGACCTGAGGCCAGCCACCAGGCCAGGCCCAAAATAAATCCAACAATTTTTTTTTTTTTTTTTGGTTTTTTTGAGACAGCGTTTCCCTGTAGCCCCAGCTGTCCTGGAACTCACTATGTAGACCAGGCTGGCCTGCCTCTGCCTCCAGAGTGCTGGGATTAAAGGTGTGAGCCACCATGCCTGGCTAAAATCTTTTTTTAAAAGGGGGCAGATGCAGGAAATTTGCCTGATTGGAGGTCAGTCTAGGCTACATATCAAGACCCTCTTTTTATACCTGAGTAGGACACTTACAATCTTCCTCCCAAGACTCAGGGATCACTGTGGAAAGGTAAGAGCCAGTGGTGGTGGATGACCACAGGGAAGCAGACAGCTGGGAAGTGACTCATATGAACTCACAGCAAATGTGCACAAGTCCCACACAACCTCAAGTGAGACAAAACTCCCAGCATGGATGTGGGGAGGTGAGTAAGAAACCCCAGCCCTCCCTCAGGAACTGTTGGCCACCGAAGACTGCTGGGGATAGTCTCCAAGACGCCGTGAACTCACACCTAGAGTACATGAAATTGGGTGGAGGGGAGTAAGGGAGGTGCAGATGGGAGAGGGGATCTAAATTCAATCATATATGATCATATACATATATGTATAAATTATGAAATTCGCAAAAATTCAATTAAAAAAAAAAGATTCAGCAGGCGAGATGGCTCAGTAGATAAAGGCTTGCCACCAAACCCCGGGACCCACAAAGAGGAAAGATGGCACTCCTGCAGGTTGCCCTCTGACTGCCAGGCACACATGAACCCACACACATACAAAAATAAATTCACTTAGTGTAATATACGTCCTCCAAGTTCATACATGCTGTCATAATGTAAATAATGTACTATATACTTGAAAATTCCTAAGACTATTTAGACGTTTTCATCACAAAAAAATAAAGGTACGGGAGCTGGAGACGTGGCTCAGAGATTAAGAGCACTTGCTGCTCTTGCCAAGGACCCAGATTTGATTCCCAGTACCAACATGGAGATTCACAACCATCTAACTTCAGTTCCAGGGGGTCCAACCCTCTTCTAACCTCTGTGGGCACCAGGCACATGATATACATGCATACATGCACGCAAATCCTCATACACATAAATCTTTAAACAAAAGTGAGGCTAAGGATGTGACTCAGTTGGTAGAGTGTTTGTCTAGCAGGAGCAAAGTCCTGGGCTGGATCTCCAACACCATACAACTGAGCATGGTTTGAGGTCTTCACCAGGTATGATACTTACCCCCCCCACACCCGCAAAAAAAAAAAAAGATAATTGACTGGAGGGACTGCTCAGCAGTTAAGAGCACACTGCTCTTGCAGAGGACCCAGGTTCAGATTCCCAGCACCCACATGGTGACTAACAACCCTCTGTAACTCCAGTTCCAGGGGACCTTCTGGCCTCTGGTGAACATTGCATGCACATGGTGACCTACTTACATACATGCAGGCAAAACATACAATAAAATAAAAATAATAAAATACTATCTTAAATAATTGTTTGTTTTTTTTTTTAAATGGGGCTGGAGAGATGACTCAGTGGTTAAGAGCACTGGCTGCTCTTGCAGAGAACCTAGGTTTGGTTCCCAACACCCACATGGTGGCTAACAACCATCTGTAACTCCAGTTCCAGGGATCTGATGCCCTGTTCTGACCTCCACAGGCATTGCATAACACAGGTGTACTTAGATACATGCAGGCAATATACTCATACACATAAAAAAATTAAAATATTTTTTAAATAGACAATAGTAGGCGGGTGCACACCTGTAGTCCCAGCACTTGGGAGACAGAGACAGGCAGATCTCTGTGAGTTCAAGGCCTCGTAGAAGCAATGAACTCATAGGAAAAAAACTAACATTGGTTAACACTGTATGTGAGACTATTATCTCAAATAATAAAAATAATAATAATAATAATAATAATAATAATGACTAGCAAGTAGTCTCTGTAAAATACTTGTTGCTGGAGCCCAGTGACCTGGGTTCAACCCATGGAACCCACACAAAGGTGCAAAGAAGACTGGAGAGATGGCTCAGTGATTAAGTGCACTGGCTGCTCTTCCAGAGGACCTGAGTTTGGTCTCCAGCACCCACAGGGCAACTAACGACTGTTCATAACTCCAGTTCCAAGGGATCTGATGTCCCTCTTCTGGCCTTTGTGGGCATTGCATGCACATGGTGCACTTACATATGTGCAGCAAAACATTCATACACATAGAGAAACAACAGTAGGAGAGAACTGACTCCATCAAGTTGTTCTCCGACCTCCACACACATGTGTTACGCCCAGCTCTCGTGACCCCCAATGACCACCAAGGAGTCCGGAGAGTATGCAACAGCAAAGAGCCTTTATTCAGGCTTAAGCTCGGGCCCTCAGATTTCACCTATGCAGAGGATCCGTACTGAGAGTCCCGCTCTAGGGTGGGGTAGGTTTTTATAGGGAAGTTTCACAGAAGCCCACGCATGCCAAGCATCCTTTAAAATGATTGGATGGTCCTATGCCCTGAGTGCGGGGAGGATTCTTATTGGTAGGGGCTGTTTTTAGGGCATTGGAATGCGCTGTTATCTGTGGGGCCAGAAGTTTCTGTTTTTACCTTATAAGGCTGCTATATGCCCAAGCTTGCTTGATCTATAGTTTTCTGGGATGGGGGTGGTAACTGAAGATTACAACATGCCTAGGCATGCCCAGGCTTGCCTGAAACAGCTAGTCAAAATGGAGTTAGTGCTGCCTTAAGCCAAGCAAATTACAGAAGCAGAAAGAAGCAGTGAGACGAGTCAGGGTCCCACACTGCACAGCACTCTTCTGAGTCAAAGAACTACCATCTTCATGACTTCAGCTGTGGCTGCTTATAAAAGGTTACTTTTCTGGGATGGGGGTGGTAACTGAAGATTACAACATGCCTAGGCATGCCCAGGCTTGCCTGAAACAGCTAGTCAAAATGGAGTTAGTGCTGCCTTAAGCCAAGCAAATTACAGAAGCAGAAAGAAGCGGTTAGACAAGTCAGGGTCCCACATTTCCCCCTCTCCTAGTAACAGGGATGACCCAATCATGGGTCTGGGTTGGGATCTCTAATGAGAGGGTCTACGGGCTGACAATGGGACCTCAGGACCATGACTTGTACTGCACTCACCCGTTCTCTAATGAAGGCAGTCAGCCGATTGATGACACATGGTCCAACAGTTAACATCATTAGGACTATGATGTCTAGGGGTTCTCGACAGCCCACTAGGGGCCAGTCAGCTGTGCCAACCACTGGTTTCTCCCTTGGTACGTTTCCCTGACAAAGTGTTGGGAAGGTCAGGGTGAACGTTGCCAGAGGACAAAATAGAAGCCATTAAGAACAATAAAGTCATAGCTTGAGGGGGTTGTCTGCCTCCTTGTGGACTTTTCATGTTTTGGGATCCGGTGCAGTGATCAGCGGAGGGAGACGGTCGTCTGGGTCTGGGTGTGGGTCCGCTAGCCAGACGTGGGTGTGATGAGTCCAGGTGGTAACTCCATCTACTTTCACTGCAGTCAGGGTAGTCAGGAGCACCATGTACGGTCCTTTCCAGCGAGGTTCTAGGGTCTCGCAGCGGTGTCTGTGGACGTAGACCCAATCGCCAGGCTGGTAGTTGTGTGGGGTAGTTGTGTGGGGTAGGAGGAGGAGCAGTCTCATAAATAGCTTTCAGACAGGGCCACACGTCCTTGTGGGCATGTGCCACAGCCTCAAGAGAAGCGAGCAATTGACGGTTATCAAACTCAGCAATTATTCAACTTTTAAATTGGGGAGGGTGGGAGGGGGCCTTCCAAACATTTCAAATGGAGTTAAACCTAACAGGTAGGGTGAGTTTCGCACCCTATATCCTCAAGAGAATCGAGCAATTGACGGTTATCAAACTCAGCAATTAATTCAACTTTTAAATTGGGGAGGGTGGGAGGGGGCCTTCCAAACATGATTTCAAATGGAGTTAAACCTAACAGGTAGGGTGAGTTTCGTGCCCTATATAGAGCAAAGGGAAGGAGAGCCACCCAGTCCCCGCCAGTCTCCCTGGTTAATTTAGTAAGGGTCTCTTTTAGGGTTCTATTCATCCTCTGTACCTGTCCAGAACTCTGGGGCTGGTAGGCACAATGTAATTTCCATTTTGCCCCCAATGCTTTCACTAACTCTTGTGTTACATACAAGGTGAATGCTGGTCCATTGTCTGAGCTCAGAAGACCTGGCATACCATAGCTTGGAAGAATGTCTTCCAGTAGCCGCTTGGTGACCATTTGTGCAGTTTCATGCTTGGTGAGGTACGCTTCAGTCCATCCTGAAAAAGTATCTACCAGAACTAAAAGACATTTATAACCATATTTGCCCAGTTTTATCTCTGTAAAGTCCATTTCCCAGTGGGCTCCGGGCTTGGAGCCTCTCAACCAGGTCCCCTGTTCTTTGGGAAGGTTCTCAGCATTCATCAGCCTACAGCTAAGACATTTGGAGGCGATTGAATCGACATGTGATCGGAGGTTCAGAACCTTGAGATGGGCATTTCTTAGGAGGTCTTCTGTCTTTCGAGTGCCCCGGTGGGTGGTCCAGTGGATGAGATCTTTGGCTAGGTTACTTGGCAGGATAATCCTACAGTCCCCTGTATGCCACCAGGCATCAATCTTTTGGGTCATGGGAAGTTTGTGTATCAGCTTCGGATCTTCCTGAGAATAATCAGGTTGGTCTGGTAACACAGGTGGCCCTAGGTCTGGCAGATGGATAGCCAGGACTAAGGTTGCTTTCAGGGCCATCTCCTTGGCAACCTGGTCTGCTTTATGGTTTCCCTGGGCTATAGGCGTATCTGTCTTCTGGTGCCCAGGGCAATGGATGATAGTCAGTTTCTTGGGTAGCCATAGGGCAGCCAGTAAGTCTAGGATCTCTTGTTTATTTTTAATAGTCTTTCCCTCAGCTGTGAGCAGCCCCCTCTCCTGGTAGATGGCCCCATGTACATGGGCTGTGGCAAAGGCATGCTGGCTATCCTTATACATGTTCAATTTTATGTCCTTGCCTAATTTAAGAGCCTCGGTCAAGACTATCAGCTCAGCCCTCTGGGCTGAAGTCCCCACAGGTAAAGCCGCTTCCTGGTCAGGTCTTTTCTGAGCCTGTGCACTTGGCTCAGGATCCCTGTGCAATCGTGCAAAGGCATGTCCAGGTCCAGATCAGGCAGCAGGGTGGCCGGATTGAGGGCTGTGCTCAGGAGAAAACGGATCCTGGTGGGGTGGGGTAAGGAGCTAGCTTTGATAGTGAGTCATCCCGGCATTGCTCAACCACCAGTTGGGTGGCTGCTTGAGAACTCCCTCAATGGCGTGAGGGGTTTTGATACATTATTCTTGCCCTAAGGTTAACTTGTCCACATCTCTGACTAGGAGAGCTGTGGCTGCTATAATTCGCAAACATGGCAGCCATCCAGTGGCCACCAGGTCCTTTATATA